>NC_064866.1:35763311-35788311 GCF_024139225.1 Suncus etruscus
TAGTTTAGAAGCAATTCCAGAAACCAATTCCTGGATGGTTAAAATGGGCTGGAGGGCACAGTGAGGATGATTTGCCTATGACTTACAGTCACTTATTGGTAATTTAACTAAGTTCACATGAGAGAAAGCACCATCATCTAACCCTGAAAAAGGCCTAGAACAATTAGTCATTGTGGAGGTTCTGACTGGTGATTATGTAGGTAGAATTCTGAATTCTTTTGCCAAGACACCAACAGATTTTGGGTTCAAGTTATTTGCACTACCTGGGGACCCCAGAGCCTCTATTTCGTATCATCTGAGTTTTCTTTGCAGCTCCTGTTAAACGGGAAAGAGACTACTTAGGGAAATGAGAAATAGCATCTTTACACTATACATTAAGACTTCACTCACCAGGTGGACCCAGGACTCTCTCTGCATTTGCCTTCCCCAGAAATCCCTCTTGAAATCTTTCTAACAAACAAAAACTCAAATCAAAGTACCTCTCCTCTGTACTATCTACCTCTTTAGAACTTCTAACAGTAGTTTGCAAATAACTATACTGCAGTTCTCTCAGGAGATAGAAAAAAAAACCCAGATGATTCTGTACTATAATCTTCATATTTGTTTCCCAGATCAGAGACAGAACTGACACCTTCTTTGCCTGCCATGCAACAGGCACCATATTTGACCCTTTGTGTATGCCCAGTGTCCAACACACTGAAGTTAATACACCAAAGGATTTGAAGTTAACTGATCATATTTAGAATCCAGCCACACACACAGTACAGATTTAACTTGTAGATATCATGTTAGTAAGTTCCACTGAGTTATAGTATCCCCCTATGCTGTGACAAAAATGTGAAATCATGTACTGAAGTTCCCAGCAGTATCTTAAATATTTAGTTATTAAAGCCATCTTAGAGCTCATGATACTAGTTCTTAACTTTGGATTCTGGCATGATTCTGATATCTCTAAGGAAAAACATTCATATGGTCTTACCTCTCACTCTGAAAAAAAAAATGCCCTGCTATGATGCATCACTGCTTCTTTTCTTTTTATAAAATATCTTACCATGATCTACAGTGGCTTGCATTATTTGATCTAGCCCTCACCTCTCATTATTTCCTGCTCCCCCATACCCCTCTGACCACCATGCCCACCTGTCAAACTGTCATCTGTCCCTGACCCTTTCTGATTCATCTGATTGCTCAGAACTTGCTTACACTGTCTCCATCAGACACATTTCCTCCAACCTTACAATGTAGAGTCCACACCATCCACACATACACAAAAAACACGCATGTACAAAAACACACATCTGTGCGCATTCATGAATATTTGGGTGCATATACACATGAAGTTACATGATACACGCAAGCACATGGACGCAATTGTGCTTGCACGTCCCTTCTGATTATGTCTATGATCCATCACAAGTAATAACTATTTTTATACCCTCTTCATCCTTACGCCTCAATTATCACCACCACTAGAATGCAAATATTATGAAATCAGGGGTTTGGTTCGTGTTTTTCCTACTGGAAAGATGTGTCTGACCTATAAAAGATACTTAGTAAGAGTGATAGTGCAGTGGTAGGACATTTGCCTTGCATGTTGCTCACCCTGGACAGAACCAGCTACAATCATGCTTGTAATATGATTGTCGTTGAATTTTAGTCATAAATAGAAAACTCCCTTCACCAGTGCAACATTCTCACCACCAATGCCCCCCCCACCTCCTTCCCAGCCCTTGCCTGTATTTGAGACAGGCATTCTACTTTTTTCACTCATTAAGATTGTCATGATAGTCATTAGCGTAGTTATTTCCCTAACTGCTATCACCACTCTTTGTGGTGTGCTTCATATTGTGAGCCGGTCCTTCAGGCCCTCAACTCTATAGTCTCTGAGGATTATTACAAGAATGTCCTTAATTTTTCTTAAAACCCATAGATGAGTGAGACTATTCTGCTTCTAACTCCCTCCCTCTAACTTATCTTACTCAGCATAATAGATTCCATGTACATCCACGTATAGGAAAATGTCATGACTTCATCTCCTCTGACGGCTGCAAAATATTCCATTGTGTATATGTACCACAGTTTCTTTAGCCATTTATCTGTTGAAGGGTATCTTGGTTGTTTCCAGAGTCTGGCTATTGGAAATAGCGCTGCAATGAATATAGATGTGAGGAAGGGGATTTTAAATTTTATTTTAATGTTATATAATTGGATTATATGGGAGTTCAATTTCCAGCTTTTTGAATCATCTCCATATTGTTTTCCATAAAGGCTAGACTAGAGGGCATTCCCACCAGCAGTGAATTTAGAGTTCCTTATTCTCCACATCCCCACCAGCACTGATTGTTCTTGTTCTTTGTGATGTATGCCAGTCTCTGTGGTGTGAGATGGTACCTCATTGTTGTTTTGATTTGCATCTCCCTGGTGATTAGATGTGAAGCATTTTCTCATGTATCTTTTGGGCATTTGTATTTCTTCTTTGAAGAAATGTTTGTTCATTTCTTCTCCCCATTTTTTGATGGGGTTAGATATTTTTTCTTATTAAGTTCTGTCAGTACCTTGTATTTTTTCTATATTAGTCCCTTATCTGAAGGGTATTGGGTGAATAGTTTCTCCCATTCTGTGGGTGGCCTTTGTATCCTAGGCACTATTTACTTTGAGGTGCAGAAACTTCTCAGCTTAATATAGTCCCATCTTTTTATCTCTGTTTCCACTTGTTTGGAGAGTGCTGTTTCCTGCTTGAAGATGCCTTTAGTCTCAATGTCATGGAGTGTTTTACCTACGTGTTGTTCTATATACTTTATGGTTTCAGGCCTGATATCAATGTCTTTAATCCATTTGGATTTGACCTTTGTGCATGGTGTTAGATAGGGGTCGGAGCGCAGAGCCAGAAGTAACCCCTGAGTGCTGCCAAGCATGGCCAAAAAAGAAAAAAAAATCAAGCAAAAAGATACTTAGAAAGTACTAGTCAATGAATTAATCAATATGATGAAAGAGGATCCTTGAGTGATCTAGAAAGATGTTTTCTCCCAACCATCACAACCTCATATTGTTATTGGTCAATTCAGACTATGAGAGCATTTTCTCTCTACCAAGCTAATGTGGCCTTCTTCCCACCTCACCATAGTTGCCACAAATAAGGCTGATCCTTCTGCAAAATGCCAATTTTCCAAGCATTTGAAGACAGTTGTATTTCCTTGCACCTTGCTATTCTCTAGGTGAATGGCTTCTGGAGAGTTATCAAAAGTAATGGATATGTTTACCTTTGCTGACTGTACTCATAAAATGCACCCACTTCCTGAATCAGTAAACGATCTATGTTTTTATTTTCCAGAACAGCTGTCAACACACTCCCAGGGTGGAGTCTGCCCTTATATAGCCCCATCTCCAAGCTGTCACTGGTAAGATTCCAAGTATCCTTTTTAAATATCCCAGGCATGTTTATTTCTATTTCCAGGCATCTTTATTTCTCTCAACATTCTGGGAGTTTTTGAGAAAGAAGAGATATGAGCAAGGGAAGCCTTCAGGAAATGGCCACTGTATAAGAGTAATGAAGGAAGTTTAGGTCTTTCATAAATCTATCCTTTGTCTCCTTCCACCATAATTCTTCTCAAAATAGCACATAGAACACAATCACCCCCATCCCCAGAATTAGCATATTCTATTGAAAACCAATCCCTTCATTTCTTTACAGCACATTCTTATTTTTCTACTTATACATGCATGTAGTATCTAATACTTCCAACTAGAAAGGAAGATCTGTAAGGAAAAGGCCTTATTGTATCACCAATAAAATGATCATACTTGTTAATGGAAGGGAAGAGGGAGGAAGGAAGGAAGGAAGGAAGGAAGGAAGGAAGGAAGGAAGGAAGGAAGGAAGGAAGGAAGGAAGGAAGAAGGAAGGAAGGAAGGAAGGAGGAAGGAAGGAAGAAGGAAAGTAGGAAGGAAAGAAGGAAGGAAGGAAGGAAGGAAGGAAGAAGGAAGGAAGGAAGGAAGGAAGGAAGGAAGGAAGGAAGGAAGGAAGAAGGAAGAGGAAGGAAGAAGAAGAAGGAAAGTAGGAAGGAAAGAAGGAAGGAGGAAGGAAGGAAGGAAGGAAGGAAGGAAGGAAGGAAGGAAGGAAGGAAGGGAGGGAGAGGGAGGGAGGAGGGAGGGAGGGAGGGAGGGAGGGAGGGAGGGAGGGAGGGAGGAGGGAGGAAGGAAATAAGCGATGGCGGGATGGAGGGAAGGAGAAAGAAGAAAGGAAGGAAGGAAGGGAGGGAGGAAGGGAGGGAGGGGAGGGAGGGAGGAGGGAGGGAGGGAGGGAGGAAGGAAATAAGCGATGGCGGGATGGAGGGAAGGAGAAAGAAGAAAGGAAGGAAGGAAGCAAGGAAGGAAGAAACAATAATGAACAGATGAATAATGATTGTAAGAACTCACATCTCAAAGATTGCTTCCTCTCTTTCAGATGAGGACTTCAAGTGTTTATGATAACAAGGGGTTGCTCCCATTAGCAAAAGATTAAGTAGTGTTCCTTTGAATTTGTTTTGAAGGGCCTGATTATCTCCCAATGTTCTCTGTTATTGTTTTACTGCCTGAACATTCCATAGTTGGACATTCCTTTCAGTAAAGGCATAGTGTTTCCATTAAAGCAAGTATGCATCTCTCCATTTGGAATGGAAAAGGAAAGATAATAAAGAGGAAATAGCTTGCTTTTCATCTCCAAGTCTTCCTAATTTTTATAACACTTTCGGTACACTTCTCTGGATAGTCCCTGGCAAATTTGTTTTAAATGGAGACATGGCCTTTGCATTCATCCTCCTAGATTTCCAGCCAGCCTCAGGACTGGAAGTATTTTCCATCTGGCTTTCCACTCCCTGCCAGTATACATTCCCTAGGAGGGGAACTTCACTGCACAAGTGTTTCCTGCCTCAGTCTAGCCAAAAGGAAACTGGATCCAAAGATGAGACTCAAGGCAAGGCTTTGGCTCAGACAGGTTTGGCTGGATTATCACCGTCTGGAAGCAGAGGTGGGGTATCCCCTGTGCCTCTCAGAGACAAGAAAATGTTATTGTGATAGAACCATCACACCAACTCTCTACAGAGTTCCCATGTCTTCCCACTATCTCCTACATTTCAACTTCGGTACTGACTGTTCCTCAAACTTTAGTCACTTTATGAGAACAAAATAGTCATTAGCAGAAGAGAAAAAGAAAAGAGAAGCAAAAAGGAAGAAAAGAAGAGAATGTGGTATATTAGGTAATGAATGATGGTGAGTGATGGGAAGTAGAATCCTAGTGATGAACATAAAGCAATAAATAGGTATCCAAGTCTTGAAATCTATAAAATATGAAAACAATATTGCTTCAAAATAAAAGTACAGACTTTAAAAAATCCACTTTAATCCACTCACTTATTTAAAATGTAGTGGTTCTACTCCTGATCTGAACTGGAATGATCATTATTCTCAAGACCTCAGAGTTAAGTGAGAGAAACAATATGTCAAGTAGAAAGCAGACCGAAGCACCTCTTCCCAGGGTACTGGGTACTCAAAGCAAAGCAAGAATCATCTCATAAGGTCTTGGAAAGTCTTGGAATGTTTATGAAAGGAGGAAGAAAAGTGAGACATCAGGACCAAAGTGAAAAAGAACTAGGGCACTGTAACTGTGATGATAGGGTACATTATATGCAAAAGCAGAATAGGGAATCCAGAAAAGTAAATTCGACTGTGCAACAGCACAAAGGGAGTGTGTGAGGGAAGTGCCAAAAAGATTAGATGTTGAAAATATATAGGTGTGCTGAGGGAAGCATCATATTTCTTGTATTCTTAAAAGGGCACCACTGAAGGATTCCAACAGTAAGATAAATTTAGAGAATCAGTTGCAATTATAATTTGAAGGATAATCTCTAGGAAAGAAAATATGATAGAACTTCAGTAAAAAAAAAAAAGTTCATCACTTATCAGGAAAATGCCAATAAAACTGACAATAATATGTCACCTCATACCAGTGAGAATGGCACACATCAGAAAAGTGAAAAGGACCAGTGGCAGGTCTGTGGAAAAAGTAACTTCATCCTCTGCTGGTGGGACCATTGATCACTTCAGCCTCTGATAAACAATACAAATATAATATCAAAGTAAGCATGGAGTCATAAATTTAACTACTTGGCATCTATCTCTAAAAGCGTATACATTCATTTGTAAAGATATTTGTACTCCTAAATTGGCTGCAACATCATTCATGACGATCAAACAACCCAAGTCCCCAAGAACAGGTGAATGAAAGAAAAAAAAACCCCACAAGGGCCTTCTATGCTTCACTCACATGTATCTGGCACTTAATATGGCCCCCATGAACAAAGTCAGGTGTGAACCCTTAGCACAGCTAGTTATGCCCCGCCAAAATCAAATAAAAATTATCCAAAAAACATAAGGTAATAAAAATGGTTATTAATAATAGACTGAATTGAATTCAGACTGTCTGAAATGAGAGAGTGTGGAAGGTTATCTAGATACAACAAGGAGGGATTCTGACATCCCAGGGTGAATGCGGTATAGCAATAGTGTGTGCTTGCAAATTATTTTATTAAATAATAAAATAAAAATCTTAAACATGCAAACAATAAAAGGAAGCAGCTCCTGTAAAGTACACCAAAATGAGGATGTCAACTGAAACCAGGAAGATGCAATTGAATCCTGCTCTTTGTGATCACTTCTCGGCCTTTTGGCTAAAATCAAGTGTAGTACTGAGGCAGGTTAAGTTGAAGCTTTTGGAGTTTGAAGTGCCTGAAAAAATATCTGAATCGTATTTTTTCTACTGTGATAGCCCTTGACATTAGAATAATTTTTTTTTTTTTTTTTTGGTTTTTGGGCCACACCCGGCATTGCTCAGGGGTTACTCCTGGCTGTCTGCTCAGCAATAGTTCCTAGCAGGCACGGGGGACCATATGGGACACCGGGATTCGAACCAACCACCTTTGGTCCTGGATCGGCTGCTTGCAAGGCAAACGCCGCTGTGCTATCGCTCCGGCCCCGGAATAATCTTTTTGTACAATCACTTCACTTAGAAAACTAGGTACTAATATTCATGTTGCAAGAATTGAGCTACAAATGTCAAATGCCAAGTCCACTCTGGATGTGGCTAAATTGGTAAAAACAGATATCTACCTTGAATGCCTGAGGTCCTGGGTTCAATTCCCAGCTCCCCTGACAGTGCTCCATGAAATCTCAGTACTCAATTACTGCACAATACCAGCCCCAGTGCCACAACAACCAACCAAAACTATGATTTGATTTCTGACTCATCACCGATACCCACACAAAAAGTTCAGTGCAGAAATATTGATCTTGATCTTCAAAACACAAAATAGTTTTGTTGATTCCTATTACTGAAGAAAAGAGGATCAAAATAATGCATCTATCACTCATCTCTATTAATAATTAGAACTTACATAGTATCATACAGCTCTCAGGATATCATATCTCCTCCTCAATTTATATGTAATATCACATATGTAATATCACAATGAAAAAATGCCGAGAATCACAAATAGTCATCAACATGGGAGAAAACCTTCTATATATTTTGACACTCTAAGGAACCTAAATAGGAATTAGGTGCCATTCTTCACTACAAAAAGTTTCTCATAATGTTGAGGAAACAAATCAGAAACCCATAAAACCAGTAGAGAACAATGCTTCTTTTCTTCTCTTATCTTAGATTTTTTTTTACAGCTTTTCTCCTGGTGACTTTGCCCTCCTTCCTGAAACTCTCTTCACATTGAATTTTTCAATACACCCCTCTCTACCTAGATGGATTTCTTTTTCTCTTTCTTCCTTCTCTTGCAGTGTCTCCTCACTGCAGATTCCTTTCCATAATTCCAAGTTCATGGCTCTACTTACCCATATTTCTATCATATTTGTTTCTAGCTAAATGGTTCCCCTCATCTCCTAGGTTTTTGTACCGGGCTGGCCCACTAGATACACCCAAATGATGTATTTACTAGGCTAAATGCATTGTTTATCCACCAAAACTTCTTTAGACAATACCCAAGTTTATGATGTTTCTTGTCTTAAGAAGCCTGACCCATTAGCCATGGGTAGATAGCATCTTTTATTAGAGCATGGTTGCTAAGACAGGGCTCTTCCAATTCAGTTCCCATTTTACTTTTCAATTTCTCTGTAACCAACAAGTTATTAAACATCCCTTTCTTTTTATCAACTTTTAAATTGTATTATAGAATGGTTGAGAGGATGTAATGAGTTTAAATATATATAAAGCTTATCAAGCACAGACTAAATTTTGACAATTTTTATTATCTTCTTAGGTTCCTCTTACGCCCTCAAATCTTTACAAGTGATTTACCCTCAACTCTAGTAAGAAAAAAAAATGACCTCATATAGATTTTTTAAATATCTTTATTTAAATACCTTAATTACAAACAGGATTATAGTTGGGTTTCAGTCATGTAAAGAACACCCCCTCTTCACCAGTGCAACATTCCCATCACCAATGTCCCAAATCTCCCTCCTTATTTCTATACCTCAGTTACTGCTACCCCAGTTACTGCTTATTTCTATATCCCAGTTACTGCTATTTGGGCCTTCTCTGTCTATAATGGATGGTCTCAAAACAGTGTCCCATTACTTGAAGCTACTCAGGTTCTCCCTTAATAGGGGTAAGCTACAAGTGCTGTTCTGATGATTTTCAGGAATCTATCATCAAGAACTTCAAACCCACAGATTTCTTTTCCACAAGCCCTAAAGTCTAATCTGGGTCAGCAAAATTTGATGTAGTATCCAAAAAGGAATAAAGAGCACAGTTTCACCCACCTACTCCTCTTTATTCTTTGTCACCCTTCTTCCTACTTTGTTTTCCTTTCTTATTCCTAATTTCATTTAGACCAAAAACAGTTGGAGAAAAGAAAGTAACTTAGCCTTTTCACTCCCTCCCCACTACCACCAATAGGGTCCCCTCCTGCACTGATAAGAATGAGAACAGTCAAACTACAGATAAGACCACAGCTCCCTGTCTTTGCCCCTCCACTCCCTCCAGCTTAGCTTTGAAGTTCCAAAAACCCTGCCTCTGTTGACATGATTGTGTTATCTTCACTACCAAGGTGAGTGAGTGTAGAATGACTTTATGGTTTCCCATAAGCGGCCTTTCTCATAACCATGATTTCTTATAATAGGAGAGAAAGGAAGTGGAGGAGGTTACAGGGGGTGATTTGGGCACAGATTAGTTGTACCATGAAAATTTTAATGAATGGGAGAAAGAGAAATTGATAAGCAGGAATTGATTCCAGCTTATAGGAATGGCTCTCAAGCAGGCCGGTTTTGTTCTGGAGGAGACATGCAGTCATGCCAGGAGATGGTTCTGATTGTCTGAGGGAAAGGGATGCTCATTGCATTTGGTAGATAGAAACCAAGAGATTTTTCTAAATATTTTATAATTGTGCAGAATTCTACTCCCTACTCAAGACGTCCCTGATCTCCCATGCCAATAATGCTAAGTTGCAAATATTGAGACAATGAAAACAAGAAGAGAAAGAACAGAAGGGAAAGTGTTAATAAAATTCTTAAAATTAATAAGTAATATTTAATAAAATTTAAATTAAGGCAAGAAAAAAATAAGTTTGTTTGTTAAAAGAGAACCATTCCATAAAATTTAGTTCTGCTTATTTGAGATCTCCCAATATCTGTGTTCATAAGAGGTCTCCAGTTCTAGGTTGGTTTTACAGAGGAGACGGGAAATGCATGTTCCATTCTATGTCCAAATGGACACATAACTTGCATGATGAGAGTACATTACTGTGGTATTCAAAGACCTGGTTCCATTTTGGCTCTGCCCTTGATATCCAGCCTTATTTAGACACATTTAATTTCTCATTTAATTTTTTTGCAAAGCCAGAAAATAGAGCTTAGAACTCCCTAAAAAACACAGAATTGTTTGCTATGGTAGAAGAGATGCTGGTTGCGAAAGCCTTAGGATCTCAGAAGGTGCTATCTATGGAGTTAGAAGTGGTCAGTACCTCAAGAGAAAGCATCTAAGCCACACAGAGGGGAAAAAAGGCATGACTTGAGAAATCGAGAATGAATACAGGGTTGTAAGTATATTGCACAGAGGTCTAGGAAATGCCTAGCATATTATTCTATAAAGCTGGCTCCTCATTCTTCAGAAAAGCAAGAATAGAAGATAAAGTAAAAGGATGTGGGGCCGGAGAGATAGCATGGAGGTAAGGTGTTTGCCTTGTATGCAGAAGAACGGTGGTTTGAATCCCTGCATCTCATATGGTCCCCTGTGCCTGAGCGTAGAAGGGTGATTTCTGAGCGTAGAGCCAGGAGCGCTGCCAAGTGTGACCCAAAACCAAAAAAAAAAAAAAAAAAAAAAAGTATGAGAGTATGAGGACACTTATTAGCCATCCCTCTTAATTGTTTATTTTAAACCTCTACCCTCTTATTTTTAGTTATATATCACACTACGAGTACTGAAAACAATCTCCAAGACACATATTCAGCTATGCACCAATTTCCAAGAGAAAAAAATTTTTTTTTTTTTTTGGTTTTTGGGCCACACCCGGCGGTGCTCAGGGGTTACTCCTGGCTGTCTGCTCAGAAATAGCTCCTGGCAGGCACGGGGACCATATGGGTCATCGGGATTCAAACCAATCACCTTTGGTCCTGGATCGCTGCTTGCAAGGCAAACGTGCTATCTCTTCGGCCCAGAAAGAATCCTTTTGAAGCAAATTTCCTGATTTTTTCTTCTTGATGTTACCAGTTTATTGACACATAGTAAATAGCATGTTTCTAAGTCTTGTAAAGTATAAAAAATTATAATTTAATATCACTATGTCCATTTTGGTCCTTTTGGTTTTTTTATTTATTTTATTTTATTTTTTGATTTTTGGGTCACACCCCACAGCGCTCAGGGTTTATTCCTGGTTCTACACTCAGAAATCACTCCCGGCAGGTTCAGGGGATTATAGGGGATGCTGGGATTCGAACCACCGACCTTCTGCATGCAAGGTAAACGCCTTACCTCCATACTATCTCTCCAGCCCCATTTTTGTCCTTTTAATAGATATTATTATAGCAACTTGACATTTGCAGCAAAAATAAGAGCCCATGACAGATATTTTTATATACCCCCATACATTACATACACAGTTTCTCACACCACAGGGAACATGTGTTACAATCCGTGAACTTTTATTGACACAACACTATTCCCTGAAGTCCAGAATTTATATAGGAATCATTCTCGGAGTTGTATATTCTATGAATTTGAGCAAATGTATAATGGCAGTATCCACCAGAATAATTTCACTGCTCTAATGATACTGTTCTCTACTTTTTTATCCTTCCCTTACCACTAACCCTTAAAACCACTAAAAAATTTATTGTCTCCATAGCTTTGTCTTTTTCTGTATGTCATAGGACTGGCATATTGAAGTATTTCAAGATTGGCTACTTACATTTAGCAAAATACATTAGTTTCCTCCATGTCTTTTAGTGAATAGTATTCCATTATCTAGAATGCCACAGTTTATCTATTCACCTGATGTATATGTTTCCCATTTAGGCAAAAATGAATACAATTTCTATAAACATTTATTTAAGGGGCCAGAGAGGTGGCGCTAGAGGTAAGGTGTCTGCCTTGCAAGTGCTAGCCAAGAAAGGACCGTGGTTCGATCCCCTGGCGTCCCATATGGTCCCCCCAAGCCAGAGGCAATTTCTGAGTGCTTAGCCAGGAGTAACCCCTGAGCATCAAATGGGTGTGGCCCCCCCAAAAAAAAACATTTATTTACAGGTTTTTGTAAGCCCCTACATTTTTATTCAGAGGCTTTGAGAAATCAGCATTTTCCTACCAGATAATGTGTGGTGGTAACACGTGCTGTGATCTTTGAACAATGGCAAATGAGTGATTTTCTAGAGAAACCCTGAAGCTCCCCTAAATTCATGGCCCATAATAGGCTGCTAAAAAAAAATGGAAGTTTGAAGACATTTACATTGCAGAATGTTCAAGCCATAATTTAAGAAATAAGGAAGGGCTAGGGTGATAGTACAGTAGGTAAGGATCTTGCCTTCCACATGGCCAACCTGTTCAGCCCCCAGTGTCCCAATGGTCCCCAGAGCATCTCAACTAATGTGAGAGTGCAGATTCAGAAGTGATCCCTGGTCATCACCAGATGTCCCTGACTCCTGACTGATTCTCTTTTTTCTTCGATGGTCAACACTCAGAACAGCCAACAGTGCAGCGAATACTTGTCACACTGCTCAGAGTGGTCAAAGAAAGGCAGACTGTCCTTTTACCTTGCCAGCTTTGGGGCTACAGGTAAAAATAGCACTGCCCTTGTTAGGTTCATTTTTTAGTTTAAAAAGATCTGTGTCAGATCTTTTGATCATCTTTGTCAGATCATGTGAGAAGATCTCTTCTAGTATCTGAGTTAGATTAGAGTATCTCAAGCTTAGCGTAGCACGTGACACCACATTTTGACTACCACCGACACAAAATTCAACATCATTGGATCTGTTTCCTTATCTATAAATGAGATTTCTTTTTTAATGCTTGATTGATTGATTGGTGTCTGGGTCACACCCAGTGGCGCCCAGGGATCACTTCTGGCTCTGCACCCAGAAATTGCCCCTGGCAGGCTGGGGGACCACATGGGATGCCAGGAATCGAAGCGGGTCTCTCCCAGGTCAGGCACATGCAAGGCAATTGCCCTACCTCTGCTCTATCTCTCCATCCCCTATAAATGAGATTTCTAAGCAACCTAATCTACATCCCAATAGCTGGCAAATAGTTATCACATAATAGAATTTAGTAACTGATTTAAGAGGCAATAGTATCTGGGATCACATAGATGGAGATTTATTTACATTAAAACACTGGGACAGGAGCCGAAGCAATGGCACTGTCACAGCATTAGGGCATTTGCCTTGGGTTTGATCTTCCCCATTCCATATGGTCCCCTGAGCCTGCCAGGGGCAATTTCTGAGTGCAAAGCCAGGAGTAATCTCTGAGCTCCTCTAGGTGTGGCACACACACAAGAAGAAGAAGAAGAAAAGAAGAAGAAGAAGAAGAAGAAGAAGAAGAAGAAGAAGAAGAGAGAAGAAGAAGAAGAAGAAGAAGAAGAAGAAGAAGAAGAAAAGAAGAAGAGAAGAAGGAAGAAGGGAAGGGAAGGGAAGGGAAGGGAAGGGAGGAGGGAGGAGGGAGAGGGAGGGAAGGAAGGAAGGAAGGAAGGAGGAAGGAAGAAGGAAGGAAGGAAGAAGAAAGAAAGAAAGAAAGAAAGAAAGAAAGAAAGAAAGAAAGAAAGAAAGAAAGAAAGAAAGAAAGAAAGAAAAGAAAGAAAGAAAGAAAAAAGAAAGAAAGAAAGAAAGAAAGAAAGAAAGAAAGAAAGAAAGAAAGAAAGAAAGAAAGAAAGAAAGAAAGAAAGAAAGAAAGAAGAAAGAAAGAAGAAAGAAAAGACCTCCATCTCTTTTTTTTTATTTAATTTAATTTAATTTTTTAGACCTCCATCTCTTGATTCAGCACAGGATATCCTGATGCCTAGGGGCATTCAAATTTTTTTCAACTGAGTGAAAAGTGCCCCTTTCTTACTGCCGTTCTTTTTCTTTGTATTTAAGCCATTCTCAGTGGAGCTCAGGGTTTACTCCTGGCTCCATGTTCAGGGAGCTTTCCTGGTGGTGCTGGAAATTGAGCCAAGATCAGATTCGTGCAAGGTCTTGAACCACTGTACCATCTCTCAAGCCCTTACTGGGGTTCTTCTAATCCTAGAGAAGTCTTATTTTGCTCTGAATAACTCCAAATTTTTGTCAATTACTAATTAATCCTTCATAAAAAGCTTTGGGTTTCCATTATATTTGCAGTAAATGCTCCCGAGATAAAGCCTTTTACCTGAAGGTTTTAGTCACTAGAATGGGCAAAAAGAGATAACCTTATGGAAGCCCACCCCCCAACAGGTCCTCAGAAGGCAGACATTACTAATGGCAATTGACACTCATTCACTCTGTACAAAATGAGACCATAAATTCAGGAGATAAAAAAGCAAGTTCTTTATATGCAGAGGAGGTAGTGGACACTGTCAGCATATCCCCAGAGAAAAGTATAAGAAGGCACGGTAGCTGCAGAGTCTGTGAATTGATCCTCTGCACCACACACACAAAAAAAAAATTAATTAAAGCAAAAAGTGCAAGAAGGTGAGATGAGTTTAGAATTCCAGATTCTCTGGATACTAATAATGAAAGAAAATCAAGCTAAAAAGAAATCGGAAAATGTTCAGGGGTCCATGATTGATACACCCAATCATCAAGATTTTAGTAACCGTCATTATTCATTAGGTTTCTCCTTTAAACTTCAAGGTGAGGTTTAAATTCCTCAGCCTAGCTTTCAAAGACCTTCATAATCAAATCAAAGCTTCCTAATCACACCTGGGACTGTATTTTTATAGCAAATGTTAGTTGAGGCACAAGATTACAGTGTCCTTAGAAGCACCGGATTTAACTCTAGAACTTTAAGAGATCTAAAGTAATTAAATATACTGGCATGTTACAATTAAATGATAAAAACTACAGAGACCAAGAGTTCGTCTTTCCTCTACAATGTTGATTGCAAAAAAGCACAGTTGGGTCCAAACATGAGTCCAATTGCTAAGAAGACACAGTTGGACCCAAACATGAGTCCAGTTGCTAAAAACTAGCAGAATTCTATACTTGTCCTTGGCCTCTGTCCTCATCAGAACCCAGCAGAGTAAGCACTCTGCAAAGCTCTTTTTCTAACATAGGCACTTTTGAAAGTGGCTGCTAACTAAAGTCTCTAGCCTTCCTTCCTTCAAGTTTAGTTGTCAAGACCTCTGTGGCATTCATCTGATCTGCAGACTTTGTTCAGCAAATACTGTTCAGAGGGAAATGTACAGGAGAATGATTTTGTTTTCATTTGTTTTGTTTTGGGCCACATCCAGCAATGCTTAGTGGTTACTCCTGGCTCTTCCCTCGAGAATCAGTTTAGGTGGTGCTGGGAGAAGATATGGGATGCCAGAATCAAACCCAGGTCAGCAGTATTCAAGACAAGCCTCAAAATAATTTTCTTGAGATAATATTTCCCTTTATCCTCCCTGAGAATAATCACTCATCCTGTCCATTTCACTTATTTGTTTTCTTATTCTCCTTGAGCATACTCAATTTTCATCTTACAGTTGAAAATCTGGACATTTTAATCACTAATTACATTTGTGTTGGATAAGTCAGTATCTCACTACTTCCCCCTCTATTTCCCACTTTATGTATGTATATATTAATGTATGTAACATACGTATAAATCACATATATTCAACTATGATATAAGAGTTGTGGGTGTGGTCCAGAAATAGAAAAAAGTTAAAACATATGTATAGGTATACATAGATGCATGTATGTTAACATTTTATATATATATATATATATAATAAAATGAGGGGGGATAAAAAGTAGAGTGCAACCTTAATCAACAGTAATGTTTTCAACATACCCCTGAGCCTCTCTGAGCCCCTCTCCATTTGAAGTGTACTAACACAGATATGGAAAACTCTTAAAAGCTTTATTTAACAAAGAAGTATGAGGAATGATACTTTTTATTCCTCAAAATAAGCATAATGGAGTTAGGGAGAAAGTTGAAAACAAAAGAGAAATGTAAGTGAAAACTATACTCAAACTTTTCTTCCTCAAAGACTTCTCAAAGTTAGGGATAGAATCTATAGCTAGCTGCTTAACAAATTCATTTTCACAAACTCATGCCTATAGGAAGAAGTTATTCTTTCCCTAGTGTAGCCATTCAAGGTGGGAACTCAGTATGCAGGAGTCAAGGCCAAAATTTAGGAAATTAGACTATTCCTAATCTGTGATTCTACTGTCAGTCAAGATATCAATGCTCAGAAAGCAAAAAGAGACAGAGAGGGATCAAAATGTTGACAAAATTCTGTGAAAATTGAGCACATCTCTTTTTCCCCTGACTCCAGGCCTTCCCTGGGTGCCAGCTCAGATGGCCAGAAGTGGGTTCAGGTGGACTCTTAGTGGTCCTCAGGTGCCCCCCTCCCTCCATACTCCAGGGGGGAGGTGCATGGGGAGTAGGGCGGGCAGACATCTGGCTTCCGGTTTCCTCCTTGATTCTGGAGACCAGCTCTTGCCAGGTATAGGGTTTTTCTCCCCTGGACTTCAGTCTTTCCCTGGGCACCAGTCTAGGTGAACTCTATAGGGGTCAACAGGCTTTCCCCCTATCTCTCCCTACACTAATGGGAATGTGCTCTTGGCCCGAGGGCAGGCTGTTCTAGCACTGGTTTATATTGGGACAGTCATTGAAAATTTTTTCTCTTTTTTTTTTCATATTGATATTGTGTGCATATATTCTATATATCCAAAATATCCATCTTGTATTGGGACCTTGATACTGCCCTATAAAGCTCATTTCTAATATTTTACTGTCTCAGTCCCAACCCTTACTTCCCCCCATCCTCCCATGTAGGTGCAGCTAATGACATGAAGCTCACCACATAGAATGATAAGTGCAGTTAGAGAAATAACTACACTGAAAACTATCCTAACAATGTGAATGAATGAGGGAAAAAGAAAGCCTGTCTTGAGTACAGGTGTGGGTGGGGTGGGGAGTAGGTAGATCTGGGAAATTGGTGGTAGGAATCCTGCACTGGTGAAGGGGGTGTTCTTTACATGACTGTAATCATAGAAGTACAATTATATTTGTAATAACGGTGTTTAAATAAAGATAATTAAAAAAAGAAAATTGAGCACATCCCTTGTTCTTACACTGCATTCACCAGAACCAAGCCCTGACTCCAGTATGATCTCATCCTCCTCAAATTATGATATATGCATTGACCTTATTTCCAATCAAGGTCATATTGATATACTGGAGGTTAGGACTTCAACCAAGCCATTTGGGGAAGACACAGTTGCTAGCATCTGGCAGGTACTAGAAGGTCCAGGCACCAGCATCTGAAACCAAACTGCATGCTCCAAAGGAAACATGCTTTCATGAGTACATAGAAGGTTCTGCCACCACTTGTTTTCCCCATGGAGTCCTGGAAGTTCAGTGTGGGTCATTGAGCAAGTGCCAAAAACTGTCAGTGGCCTTGAGTACAATCCCTCTTGGCCTGGACAGGATCCTGACCATGGAAGGAGGTCAAAGTTTGATTTATTATGACTTAAACATGAACAAACAATGGGCTGGGTGCCTAAGGAAGAGCCAAGCCAAAGGCTACTGAATTAGGGAAATTTCAAATTAAATGTCCCAAAAGAGTAGAAGTGAAGAGCCAAAGTGTGTGTGTGTGTGTGTGTGTGTGTGTGTGTGTGTATGAAAGAGAGAGTGATAAAAATTTAGAGCTGTTCTAGCCTGATGATGAGAAAACAGAAACAACCTGATCTAAAAGAGATTGCCCTACCTCATCACCTAATAATAAGATGAAATCAATAGGCACCCCGTCTGTGGATCTGTGCAAAAACCAAAATCACTAACTACAGAAGACTGACTTTGACAACTGTGACTAAGCAGAACTTTCCCTGGGACTAAAAAGAAAGACCCTAATCTAGGCTTTGGCCTAGGATTTGTGCAAAAACCAAGATCTCTAATCCCAGATGCCTGACTTTAATAATTGAGACAGAACAAAATTTCTGGAACAAGAAGGAAAGACACTATCTGGGTTCCATCTTAGGGTCTGCTCAAAAACCAAGATCACTCATTACAGAGTGATTACAACAACTGTAACAGAACAGAACCTCTGGATTCATAAAGAAAAACTCTATCCTAGACTTCCTGTGCAAAATACCAGGATCTTTAATTACAGGAGACTGATTCTGACAGCACACTAAGTAGAATGTTTTCTGGCACCATAAAAAAGACCTTGGGGTTTGAAAACGAGCCTGTGTTTGTTCCCATGACAGTAAGCTTTAAGGGTAGAGAAACCCTGTATCTCCACCTAGGCCAAGGAAATTCCCTTTCTAAATTCCCCCAATATTTACTGTGCCTATGGAAAACAAAAACACCAACAACTACCACACCAGCCCCCTCCTTTCTTTCTTTTTTTCTTTTTTAAGCTGTTGTATTTCTTGTTGCTTGTTTTGGTTAGGTTTTCTTTTTCTTTCTTTTAAATCTATATTTATAGCTTCTAGACTGGCTCCTCTCAGCTATTTTTCTTCCTTTTTCCAACAGAAGCACAAAACTTGAATCATCTTGTTCTGCCTCAAAAATTGAGGGGGAGAATGTGGATGGTACCAGGAGCAAACATTCACATGAACACTGAATGGAAATAAAAAAAATGATCATACTTAAGTACCAAACCCAAAAGTCAATGATAACATAATCAAGGTAACCCAACCTACATCAAGTTATACACTGAAGGGACGTATTACACTAGCACTCCAGGGGACAAGGGGTGGTGATATATGATGCATGCTGGGAACAGGGGTGGAGGGAGAACACTGATGGTGAGAATGACCCTATTTCACTGTCACTGTACCTTAAATATAACTGTGAAAGACTTGTAATTTAAAAAAAATTAAGAGTTGTTCTGTGTTGCATTAAATAATTAATGATGGTGCTGGATAGTGAAGGATGGAGGCCTTTGTCCTTAGGGCCCGGCCACGTGGCTTCATCCCCCATCAACCGGCGGGTCTGGGGTCCAGGAAAGCGACAGGTATTGAACTCACTCACAGGCAGGCTTCAGGAAACATCAACTTTATTCATAACCTTTTAAGCATTTGCTATTCTTAGCTTGCCCTGCATCTTAACTCCTGTCAGTCATTTTCCCTTTGACCTCCATGCTGGCCAAAGACCAAAAGACCAAAAGGGCAAAAGGCCTAATCCCCTGGGTCAAAGGCCTTATATAACCTTTCAAGACCACTCCCCAGAATGGGAGGGTCTCAGGTAGGTACACCTAAATCCAGGTTGGAATTACAGTTCTGAAGGGGAAAAGAGAATAAGGACTAGCAGTGGTCCAAACTCTAGTGCAAGATCCTGGATTCTTGATAAAGTGCCTGTTTAGTGCAGAGAAAGGTCAGCTAGAATTTTGGGGAAGAGTGAAAAGAGCCACTCAAGGTTGACTGTCATTGGTTGAACTGTGTCTTTCCCCAAATGATTGGTTGAAATACTAATCTCCAGAACATCAATCTGACTTTGATTGGAAGTAGGATCATTACGTACATCATGAACATACCAGAGTCAGTTATGTGCCTAGTGCGATGTGTACTGAAACCCATATGAAAGGGGAATATAAGGAGTAGAGAGTGTGACTCCAGTGGTAGCATGTTTATCTTACAGGGGCAAAGTCCTGGGTTCAATCCCCAGTGCCACATGACCCCAGAGAATCATAGATTAGAGCCTTCACAACAATAAAAGTAATGAGTAAGAAAACTGAAAGGCCACTTCCTGTGTGCCAGGTGGCTTCCGCTGCTTACCTGCTTTTGTTCTCTTTTTTGCCTCCTGTCTGCAATCATGGGTCCTGCTCCCTGGAAAATCCTGTCCCAGACAGATCTGCCTTATAGTCACAGTATCCTGACCTGGCTGAAGTTAACATGATATGCGATCTACAAACTGGGCCCTGACAGATCTGTGTTATCCTAAGAGACTGCAATGACATCACACAAGTGTGCTTTGTGGCAGGCAATACAATTCTAAGAATCCTTAAGTCTAAAGGACTTGCTTCTGATGTTTCCAAGGATCTGTACATAAGCTATTGCTGTTCTGAAGCATCTTAAAAGGAACAGAAAGCATAAGGATGCTAAATCCAGTCCAATTCTGATAGCACTGCACTCACTGTTTGACCTACTATTATATGATCAAAAAGAGTCCTCCTCTCACCTCACCTGAGTTGGAAATATCAATCCACAGCCTTTGTCTTAGTTGAATGAAGGCGTGTGCTCGAGCACAGTGGTGGGGCATTTGCCTTGCATGTGGCTAACTTGGGAGGGACCCAATTAGATTTCCGGCATCCAATATGGTCCCCAGTCTGCCAGGAATGGTTTCTGAGTGCAGAGACAGGAGTTACATCTGAGTGTCGCTGGGTGTGGCCCAGAAACCAATAAATAAATAAATAAATAAATAAATAAATAAATAAATAAATAAATAAATAAATAAATAAAATTTAAAAAATTATTTAACTAGGGAAATTAATAAAATTAAAGCATTTTAAAATGGACGTTTAGACACAGACAAGAACACAGTATAAGAGCAAATACCAGCACAAAGGCAGAGATTAGGGTAATGTTGCTACAAGCTAAGGAATGCCTGTAAGTGCCAGAGTTCACCAAAGGGAAGATGAGAGTTAGGGAATAGGTTCCTTATCACCGCCCTCTGAAAGAACCACATCAGATGAATGCTTGAGTGCTAGATTTTTTTCAACTACTGACCCTTTAGAAGATGAAGCCACCCAGTTTGTGCTCCTTGGTTCTAGTAGATGTGAGACAACATGAAGAGGGATGTGAGAGTCTGCACTCTGCACAAAGAAGTTGGTGTCGCTAAAGATATCCAGAAATAGTGATGGGACAGACTGCTGCCAAAGGGACCAAAGCAGCATGACATATAGGAGCTGGGATTCAGTTATCCATGATAACTGGATTTACATAGACGAATGGGTTTGGTCTCCTAAATTGATCAGCAGTGATCCCTGAAAATAGAGCCAGGGTTGTAAGCCCTGAGCACCACTGGATGTGCCACCTCCCTCAAAAAATTTTACCAAAAATAAAATTAAAATAGACATCTCAGGGAATAAAAATAATGGTCAATGGGCCCGGAGAGATAGCACAGCAGTGTTTGCCTTGCAAGCAGCCGATCCAGGACCAAAGGTGGTTGGTTCGAATCCCGGTGTCCCATATGGTCCCCCGTGCCTGCCAGGAGCTATTTTTGAGCAGACAGCCAGGAGTGACCCCTGAGCACCGCCGGGTGTGGCCCCCTGAAAAAAAGTAATGGTCAATAATAACAGAAACTGAGAATCTGCTTATAGACTTGGATTTACTAAGTAAATGGGTAGGAGGAGAGGGGGACCTAGAGACTGAGGGAGAAATGCTGAGACTCTAGCGGTGATGTGGTGTTGCAACATTGCACTCCTAAAACATTGCTAATTAGCAGTATTTTAAATCATAGTATATTAATTTTTTAATATTGAAACCTAAGACTATACTTTCAGGGATCATTTCTATAGTATGTGAATAATAATTAAACCTAATAAAAAAATACAGCTTGTTCTTGGTACATAATTATCCCAATAGCAACCTCACTAAAAGAAAAAGAAAATAGTCACAAGAGTGACAACCTGGACTTCCTAATCAGCAGGACATGAGAGGACATGTAGTCAATAGAGGAGAACCTAAGTAAATGCTAGAGATATACAGAGAAGGCTCGAAGACCCTGTCATAGAGGTCGAATCCATGTCAAGAGTGTAGAGAATAGAGAGAGAATTCCAGACAGCAGAACTCTATCCTTTGATTCTCCCAGCAAACTTGCTAGAGTTTCCTCCTCAATCTCTATTATAGCTATAAAAGTTGTTCTACATTATAAGAAAAAGAACACGTGCATGTTGAGCAAATGAGCTTCATGAGTCTCCCATTGTTCCTTTAAAACATGTTTTGTTGGGGAAAATCATCTCTTGCCCTAGAAAGACAATGTGCACAGTCCAAAGAGTTTTCTGCTCTCTCTTAGTTCATAAAGTCAGTATTCCTTTTAGCATCACACTGCATTCAGATAAGCAGAACATCCTTCATACAATATTCTCACTCTACCCTTGATTTCAACCTAAATCATCTTTTGCTCTTTAGGTCATGACTTGCACTATACAGGAAGTCTGGAGTTTAGGCTTCTCTACCAGGACATTGTTTAGTTTAAGTCCTTCAGGAGTTAGAAAAAGTGGAGGAAAGAAAGCAAGGGGTAGATGAATGTTCTTGATTTATTTGTCCTGCTGTAAGTTGACATTATGCTCTACCAGGGGTCCTCAAACTTTTTAAACAGGGGGCCAGTCCACTGTCCCTCAGACCATTGGAGGGTCTGACTGTAGTAAAAACAAAACTGATGAACGAATTCTTATGCACACTGCATATATCTTATTTTGCAATGAAGAAACAAAACAGATACAAATACAATATGTGGCCTGCGGGCCATAGTTTGAGGACCACTGCCAGAAAGATATCTTAGGGACCAGCGCGGTGGCACTAGAGGTAAGGTGTCTGCCTTGCCAGCGCTAGCCTAGGACAGACAGTGGTTGGATCCCCCGGCATCCCAAATGGTCCCCCAAGCCAGGAGCGACTTCTGAGTGCATAGCCAGGAGTTACCCCTGAGCGTAACCGGGTGTGGCCAAAAAACCCAAAAAAAAAAAAAAAGAAAAAGAAAAGAAAGATATCTTAAATGAATTGTTATCCAAAGTGATGATTTTGTAAGTCCTTTGGAGATCTCCATAGTTATTGGGGATCTCTGACTAACATAACTTTTGAGGTGGAAGAAATGTTCCAGTGCTAGCCAATCTAGAATAATAATAATCTTCTGAGCTATGTCTTTGGCTCTCTGTCCAGCTCTAGGAAACTTTCTAGAAGAGAGTCCATTTTAATTCCACATCATTTCTCAAGATCAGGCACCCACATTGATTCTATGGAAAGTCATGCAGCTTTTTCTCTAATGCTTAAAAGATTGACACCTCGGTGTCATAATCCTTTTCCTTTGGTTAATTTATCTGCAGCTCTCCAACGCCTTCCTCTCCCCTCAACTGTTGTAGGTGGAAGTTTGACTCAAGTTAACCACAATCTGAGTTCCAGAGATAATGGTCACTCCCTTTGAGGAGGTCTGCTGAAGCCCCACCATGTTGTTAAGATATGAAATTAAACTGCTGCCTCTTCTGCTGAGTGTCATAGAACTTAACACACAACCTGCCTTTGTTAGGAAGTCCTCTTCCCAGGAAATCATTTCTACTTACATTTTCAAACCCTAATGGGAGACAGACGATTAAGCATGTGTTTTGCTTAATTTGCTTAATTAATTGCTTAACAGCAATTAGCCAACTAATCCTTGACTTCTTAATTTTCAAAAATTCTTGGGATTATTTTCATAAGTACATTTTGTTATGTAATAATCTGTTATCTTTGCATCTCAATCAATATTTCATGCTAATATCCTTTTACATAGTTTTACTGTCTTATAATAGCCCTGAAAGTGAAGTTCCAACCCCTCAACTTTGTAATCCAGCCAACTTCAGCCACAATGTTCAAGGTTGAATGAATGAATGATTGTTGGAGAAATATATGAAGTAATTTAATGTCTGATCAATGAGCTATGTTTCTCAAACATTAAAACAGCATATTGTCAAGAACACAGTGTTTTCTTAGGGAAGGATTAAAAGCTGAACTAGAAAGAAAGGCCTAGACATTTTTGAGCAGTAAAACTACTGATCATAATATGGGAGAATAATTAAAAAGGAACTCATATCAAAAACAATATTCAGGTATTTACTTAACTCTGTAATTGAAGTTAACTAAGGATCAGAGGCAAGGTATTTAACCTCTCTGGGTCTCAGCACTTTTCCCCAAAAAATAACTATCATACCTCACACCTGGTAAGTTGATAGAAGTTTAATGATGACAATGATTTTGACACAGGTGGTATATAGATTTCCATACAATAGGTTGTTTACATATGTCCCTAGTAATATTTTCAAAGCCATCCTTGATAATAGTCTACGGGTCATGCTTTATAGGCATGATGCATTTAATTCTAACACAATGATCCTGAGAACAGAAGCAATTCAGACTGATTTAACTCTAGGAATTGAAGTCAAATGCCTTGCTCAATGTCATAAGTTATCAGGAAGCAGACCTAGGATTTGGACCCATAACTTTTCTATAGAACCTGCTAACATCCTCATGCATTTTTAATAGAGGATCGTCGTATGTCTTTTATTAAGAGACTAGAAATAAAGAAGAAATACTGCCAGGTCTCAAGGAGCAAACCTGCTTCATTCCTATGCTAAAAACAATTACGAATTCTCTTTTCTTGGTTAAAATTAATCAGTAATGTAGGGACCAAAACAGTTTCGAAAAAAAATCCCTGAAGAAATTGGTAAATGTTAGTATGATGAGACCACATCTTGTTGACAACAACCCTGGGAAAGAGTGAGGTAGAGTGGGCGAAAAGTATATAGAAGCCTATGCTTTGCTATTGCTTTGAAAAAAGTGGTGGAAAGCAGCAGGTTTGAAAGAATTGGTAGAAGTATCTTGTGGTTGTATTCCATTTCTTTTATCAAAGTGTTCTTCCCATTAAAAGTAGAGCAAGAACATTGAGAATTTATGGATTATTTCTTTCAACCATGACAACAAAGAGCCAAGATCAGTGAAGATATTGTATAAAAGGTTCCCAGTGAGATTGCAACGCTCCAATTCCTCCAGTGACAAAGCAGAGAAATCCTAGGCTAGGCTTTGGAGTGATTCAAGATTCATTTCATCTAAAGCTGAGACCTGAAGCAAGAAGAATATGAATAGAACACTAGCAAAATTCCTGGACATGTTGTTAAAAAGAACAAGTAGGGGCTGGAGAGATAGCATGGAGGTAAGGCGTTTGCCTTTCATGCAGGAGGTCATCGGTTCGAATCCCGGCGCCCCATATGGTCCCCCGTGCCTGCCAGGAGCAATTTCTGAGCCTGGAGCCAGGAATAACCCCTGAGCATTGCTGGGTGTGACCCAAAAACCACACACACACACACACACACACACACACACACACACACACACACACACACAAAGAATTAAAGAAAAGAAAAAAAGAAAAAGTAGATTATTGATGCTAAATAATACGGCCATTTTCAGACTTCCCAGGTCTCATGACACGAGGTAAGGATAGATAGGTAGGATCCTCAGGGACAAACTAGAAAAACTAGTAACCTAGGAGCCTCAAAGATTTAAGGAGATTCATTCCAAATTTAGCTAATAATAGCACAGGTAAGCAATAGTATCTGCTGTGTGGATTCACTTAAAGTTCCAGGTGCTATGGCAGAACTACTTTTACATG
>NC_064866.1:35793311-35848311 GCF_024139225.1 Suncus etruscus
GGATAATTTTTATCAGATACCCCAAACCTTCTCAAGAGAGACATAAAGACCTGAGCATTGAGGCCATCACAGAGGGCTGAAGTTCATATTTCCAGAGTGATTGCCTGAAGAAAAACAGTAAGAACTTAGACACCTTTAGGAGAGGGGACAGAATTGCAAAATCATTCACACCTGAAACAGGTGGTAGAATGAGGTTTTTCCTTAGAGACTTAAAACCAAAAGGGACAAAGCTTGCTATTTTCAATGATTAAAGAGGTGTTCTGAAGACACAGGATTTAACTAGTGCTCTATAGTTCTTGAAGCAAAATTAGTACACACAAAGTAAAAATGAGAGGGCAGCAAATTCTATTTGGGGCCTGATAAAAGGGAATACGCTTCATTTTATTGTGGTTTGCAGATATTAGACTTTTTTTTTTTACAAACAAAGATGTGGAATATCCCTGGGTATAGAAAATATGTAATACTATTTTTCCAATAGAATTTATTCATTTCATATCTCTGCACATTTCATTAAATTATATATTGCTTTTGGAGATATAATGCTATTGATAATATTTTTAATATGCACAAGAAATGAAAGGCTTTATTCATTCATTTTAACATAGTGTTCCTTTGAACACTCTTTACAATGCCTTCAATATCTGTGTAGTTTCACAAGAATATAGAAAGTGAGCTTTGAAGAAGTTTGTGGGATCAACTTCCAAGGAGTGGTCCATTACTGGGAGATTTAGGGGATCTGCAGGACTAGACAATCATAGAAAGTATCTATGAAGTGTTACTCACAGAGTGTTTTCAAATCTGAGCCTCCTCATTTTTCAAAATTGAATGCATGGGTTTTTCCTAAATAACTTTAAATAAATAAATAAATTTCCTAAAATAACTGTAGAAATTTGCAAAGGTCTGTGTAATGTTTAAATATCTTTTATCTCCATAATCTTAAAGAACACTGCAAACTTGACTATTGCAAGAGAATTCTTACTTGTTGCTCGGCTTATTAACTTATTCAACTGATCTTTTTGGTATGTCTTTACATTTTGTTCACCATGCAGAAAAAACAGCTGTTTAAAAATAGAGCTATATGGGACAAGAGAGATATAGGAGCAAAGTGTGTGCATTTATTGTGGTCAACTTAGGTTAAATCACTGAAATATCATATGGTGCATCTGAGCTCTGAGTTAAGAGTAAGCCCTGAGGGCCCAGAGAGATAGCACAGTGGCGTTTGCCTTGCAAGCAGCCGATCCAGGACCAAAGGTGGTTGGTTCGAATCCCGGTGTCCCATATGGTCCCCCGTGCCTGCCAGGAGCTATTTCTGAGCAGACAGCTAGGACTAACCCCTGAGCAACACCGGGTGTGGCCCAAAAACCAAAAAAAAAAAAAAGAGTAAGCCCTGAGTATACCATTGGTTATGGTTCCAAGACTAAAAACTAAAAATAAATAATATGGCCATAAGGCTGGAGTAATATCTCAATAAAATGATTTATACATAATTTATACAAGGAAACCCATATTCATTCTTCATCACTTTATGGTACCTTGCGCACCACTAACTGTAGCCCAAAATCAAAATATAAGTAAAACAAGTTGATCTGTGCCTAAGTAAACTGATACAACACTATATACAGCACCTGGGCTATCTCTCCGGGCCCAGGAGCAATTTCTAAGCTCAGAGTCAGGAGTAACCCCCGAGTGTCACCGGGTGTGGCCCAAAATCAAAAAATAAAAAGGAGGTGGAAGAGGAGGAGGAAGGAAGAGAAGAAGGATAAGGAGGGGGAGAAGAAGAAGGAGGAGGAGAAAGAGGAGGAGGAGAAGGAGGAGGAGGAGGCAAAGGAGGCGGAAGAGGAGGAAGAAGAGGAGGAGGAGGAGGAGAAGAAGAAGAAGAAGAAGAAGAAGAAGAAGAAGAAAAGGAGGAGAGGAGGAGGGGGAGGAAGAGGAGAAAAAGAAGAAAAAGAAGAAAGAAAGAAACAAAGAAAGAAAAAGAAAGAGAAATAGAATGAAAGAATCAAAGAAAGAAGTAAAGAAAGAAAAAGAAAGAAAAAAGAAAGAAATAAAGAGGAAAGAAAGAAGAAAGAGAAAGAAAGAATGAAAGAAAGAAAGAAAGAAAGAAAGAAAGAAAGAAAGAAAGAAAAAGAAAGAAAGAGGAAAGAAAGAAGAAAGAGAAAGAAAGAATGAAAGAAAGAAGGAGGAAGAAAAAGAAGGAAGAAGGAGGGGGAAGAAAAAGAAGAAAGAAGGAGGAGGAAGAAGAAAAAGAAGGAAGGAGGAGGAGGAAGAAGAAAAAGGAAGAAGAAGAAGAAGAAGAAGAAGAAGAAGAAGAAGAAGAAGAAGAAGAAGAAGAAGAAGAAGAAGAAAAAGAAGAAGAAGAAGAAAGAAGAAAAGAAGAAGAAAGAAGGAGAAGAAAAGAAGAAGAAGAAGAAGAAGAAGAAGGAGGAGGAGGAGGAGGAGGAGGAGGAGGAGGAAAAAGAAGAAAAAGGAAGAAGAAAGAAAGAAAGAAAGAAAGAAAGAAAGAAAGAAAGAAAGAAAGAAAGAAAGAAAGAAAGAAAGAAAGAAAGAAAGAAAGAAAGAAAGAAAAGAAAGAAAGAAAGAAAGAAAGAAAGAAAGAAAGAAGAAAGAAAGAAAGAAGAAAGAAAGAAAGAAAGAAAGAAGGAAAGAAGGAGGAAGAAAAAGAAGGAAGAAGGAGGGGGAAGAAAAAGAAGAAAGAAGGAGGAGGAAGAAGAAAAAGAAGGAAGGAGGAGGAGGAAGAAGAAAAAGGAAGGAAGGAAGAAGAAGAAGAAGAAGAAGAAGAAGAAGGAAGAAAAGAAGAAGAAAGAAGGAGAAGAAGAAAAGAAGAAGAAGAAGAAGAAGAAGAAGAAGAAGAAGAAGAAGAAGAAGAAGAAGAAGAAGAAGAAGAAGAAGAAGAACTAGCTCAGCTTCATACAAGGCATGCACCATAATCCCTGTATTATTTCTTTAAATAAAATTTCAAAACTTTATTTAAATTTAAACCCATTAACTAATTTAAGCTTCACAATAATTCATGTATGTAAATAATGATTGTCTCTCATCAAACTCTAAACTCGGGGACAAGAAAACAGTCACCATGCTGAGATGTCTGTTCCATGAAGACTTGGCCCTGTTGGGAAAACTCAAACTGCTTGAAGCAACCCAGAATGCTGACAGCTGAATCTTGCTTAGATCAGTCTGTTCACATGTTTGACTCCTGGCATTATGTGACCAACAGGCTGTGAACCAGAGACAAAATGCTCCAGAGAAGTCTTATCAGGTTAACAGACCTTGTAGACATCTCCTAGTTCTGACAAGTGCTCCAGCATTTTTTTGCTTGTTTGATTTTTGCCCCCCCCCCCTTTTCTTTGCTTTCTTTTTTTCTCCTTTCCTTCAAACACAACCACATAACTTGAATTATCTTGTTCTGCCTCTCAAACTGAGGAAGAAATAATGGAGGTTACCAAGACCAAACAGTCATATGAACATTGAGTAGAAATAAAAAAATGAAGACTTAAACACCAATCCAAAGCCAACGACAACAGGATCAATACCCAATCTACAACAAGCTAGACACAGAGGGGACCACTTATACTAGCAGCCGTGGGGCAAAGGAAGAGTATATTTTACTGTGAATGATTTGTATCCACTTTGGTCAAAATAAAAATATTTATATAAAAAAGACAGATCTTGCCTTGCCTTTTACAACCTCAGAAGACACAGTGTGCCTCCATTGTCTTTGTTGATCAAAGCTATAACAATTCCATATCTCTGTCTTTCTCTCTCTTTATCTCTCCAAAAGTTGGAAGAGGCGGTATAATGAATCACCCCTAGTACTTTCAGTAGACCACCCAGAAAACTTTTTATTTCAACTCAGTGCAACGTTTTTTCAGCTTCTGAACTCCAGAACTATGCAAGAATAAATTTTCTGTTGTCTTCAGCCAAAAAAATAATTTGTAGCAGCCAACATTGGAAGCCATAAGACTTTTCTAGAAATATTCTCCTATTTACCCTTTCCTTTCCAACCAGTTTCTACCAAATCGTCCCAAATGCAAACTGTGCTTCCTTCTTCTGCCAGAGAGTAGACATTCACCTGTTCCCAGAGACAAGCAAATAACATCAATGTGAGAAGTGACTGGGTGATATTGATACAGACTCAAGGGCAACATGTGACTATGTGATGCACCAAGAAATAGAAAAGCACCACAGAGAAAATATGCTAGTTTCTCAAAAAGTCGTTTTACCGTGGGGATAAGTTCCTAAGCTCATTTGTAAATTTTTTAATAAATTAATAAAATTAAGTCAATAAACCTAAAATGCATCAAGAGTTGATGGTTGAGTATGTGCATATCCTCATGAAAGGAGAGAATAGCTGCAGATGCTCTGGATAGTGAAGTCAATCATATTGCACCACTTGCAGAGATTGCCATCTTTGGACATAATCTCGAGAGAATTCCTGTCCCAGATTCATAAATGGAGTCTATATTTCTTGGATTATTACTATTGTAGAATGCTTCTGTATGATCATCACTGGAGTAAAGAATCACACTATACAACTGACAGTTGCCTCAAGAATCCAAACCATGGTTAGAAGCTATGACTTATATAAACAACAACAACAACTTGAAGCAAAACTGATGGATCTTAAACCTTATCTATTTCAGAAAGTAAGATCCAGAAAGAGTTCTGTTAAATAATACAGTGTAAGCAAATTATTCCTGTGTATTCAAAGCACAATTTATCATACCAGGACACGACGAACAAAAAAAAATAATGTCAAATACATTTGAATGTTGCCACTGGGGAATGAAGTTATGGACATGGAAAAAGAAATTAAATAATGGATAAAGATAAGCAAACATAAATGAGAGGAGGTTTGCAGAAAACCAATGGTGTTAAGCACCACAGTGTGCAATTAACTGGAGTTTAATTAACTCAATTGTTATCATCAGAGGATCATGTTAAAAGGAAAGAATACACGTTCTTTGAAGACTGAGGTAGGCTGGGAAGACATCAACTTCTCTCTTTTCAGAAGTACAGCTGAAATAACAATCGGTGGTTTCTGACACTAAAGTCATGAGTCCTTCCAGAGCACTCCTTCTCAGAATGCAATTGTCAGTCCAGGACATTAGAAACACATGGAAGAAACAGTATACAAACCCACTGAGGCCACTTTTCAGTTCCTTCCCATCATTCTAATCCAATAATCCCTGAGTAATAAACCAGATGGACATTGATTTCCCCCATTTACAGCTCTACCTGGTCTTGTGGTGTCTTTTTCAAATATCTGACCATAGAATCTGTGAGAATAATGTTGTTTTTTTACCACTAGTTCAATGGGCCACCAAAACTTCTTTCTACTACTAATTTCCCAATAACTACTTCCTGATGCTATAGAGCCCTAATGAATTAGTTTTCCACTGCCCACTCCCAAAACTATGGAAAGCTTTTTGTTCTTATATTTATATATAAACACGTATTTTAATAAGTCACCATTAATGGTGCTCAGGGCACCAGAATTTATCTGGCAGTTCTCTAGGGGACCATCTGGTGGCAGGGATTGAACTGAAAAACTAGTCCATGGTAGACAGTTGTTCTACCATCTGAACTATCTCTTGACCCCCTTTTTTCTGATTTTCAATTATAATTAACTTTGTTTATTTTATTCTTGAAATATAGTAGAGGACAAACAAGTTTTGGCTACATGAGCTCCAAGTGTCCACCATTTTGCACATATCTCAGTGTTAATGAATTGATGAATCTCATTCCCCAGATGTCTGTGTGTTTACATAGATTATCTCTGTTGTCCCCCTTAGTGTTTTATAGTCTCAAGCTGAAACTCCTACCCTACTTCTATTTGACCTCTGAGCTTTAAGACCAGATGATTTTGAGTAATTAGCTACTCTTCCCTGGATGTCATCTCTCTTCTCCTAGTTGCCAAATGGGGGTGCTAGCATCTACCTTAGCTGCTTCTGAGGCTGCTTTTAAGTGTATGTAGGTACAAAGAAGCAATTGGTAAAAAATATAGTGGTCTCTCCATACGATGGCCTACCTGATCGACTCCAAAAAAAATGTATATCCACACACAAATCCCTAGAAGTTATGCATATTGACTTTCATGGACAAAGGCTGTTAGCAGTAGTGTTTAAATAAAATGACAAGAGACACAGAAAGGAATGCAAACTCCCAAGACCCAGCACTTAGAAGTAGAAGGATTTATGAAGGGAAAGATTATGTGAGGATGCAAGCAGAATATGGAGTGATGTGTCATGTGTCACAAGCCAAAGAACAATGGAACATTGCAGAGAAAATGAACAGAATCTCTCAATAGGCCCACCAATCCTGGCTTTTAATCCTTTAACTTCAGAGGTGTGAAAAAATAAATGATTTAAGCAGCTCAACATGAGTTATATCATATTACAAAACAGACACAAGAATCCCTATGCAGATTGATCCTGGCCTTGCTTCTGATTCCTTTGTGAGTAGCATCATGTGGGAATTTGCAAATGCTTTGATTATCATCTTGGTACCCTGACTTGGGACACTAATCCAAAAGCCATCTATCTGGCCATTAACCAACAATGTCTGGTGAAATCACATCCATTCTTGGATGACCTACTTGGATCTGACATTGCTGTTCAATATTCTTTCTCTTCTGGGGATAAAACTCCTGAAGGTATAAACTATTTATCATAGCAGTGGTCTGTAAGGCTAAGTTCTTATCAGAAACTACATAGAACATATCTTGAAAGGCAAGAAAAAAGAGAAGAAAGAAAGAAAGAAAGAAAGAAAGAAAGAAGAAAGAAAGAAAGAAAGAAAGAGAAAGAAAGAAAGAAAGAAAGAGAAAGAAAGGAAAGAAAGAAAGAAAGAAAGAAAGAAAGAAAGAAAGAAAGAAAGAAAGAAAAAAGAAAGAAAAGAAAGAAAGAAAGAAAGGAAGGAAGGAGGAAGGAAGGAAGGAAGGAAGGAAGGAAGGAAGGAAGGAAGGAAGGAAGGAGAGGAAGGAAGGAAGGAAGAAGGAAGGAAGGAAGGAAGGAAGGAAGGAAGGAAGGAAGGAAGGAAGGAAGGAAGAAGAAAGAAAGAAAAAGATAGAGAGAAAGAAAGAAAAAGAGAGAAAAAGAAAGAAAAGAAAGAAAGAAAGAAGAAAGAAAGAAAGATGAGAGAGAGAGAAGAGAAAAGAAAGAGAAAGAAAGAAAGAAGAAAGAAAGAAGAAAAAAAGAAAGAAAGAAGAAAGAAAGAAAGAAAGAAAGAAGAAAAGAAGAAAAGAAAGAAAGAAAGAAAGAAAGAAAGAAAGAAAGAAAAGAAAGAAAGAAAGAAAAAGAGAGAAAGAAAGAAAGAAAGAAAGAGAGAAGAAAGAAAGAAAGAAGAAAAGAGAAAAGAAAGAAGAGAAAGAAAGAGAGAAAGAAAGAAGAAGAAAGAAAGAAGAGAAAGAAAGAAAGAAGAAAGAAAGAAAAGAAAGAAGAAAGAAGAAAGAAAAGAAAAGAAAGAGAAAGAAAGAAAGAAAGAAAAGAAAGAAAGAAAGAAGAAGAAAGAAAGAGAAAGAAAGAAGAAAGAAAGAAAGAAAGAAAGAAAGAAAGAAAGAAAGAAAGAAAGAAAGAAAGAAAGAAAGAAAGAAAGAAAAAGAAAGAAAGAAAGAAAGAAGAAGAAAGAAGAAAGAAAGAAAGAAAGAAAGAAAGAAAGAAAGAAGAAAGAAAGAGAAAGAAAGAAAGAAAGAAAGAAAGAAAGAAGAAAAGAAAGAAAGAAAGAAAGAAAGAAAAGAAAGAAGAAAGAAAGAAAGAAAGAAAGAAAGAAAGAAAGAAGAAGAAAGAAAGAAAGAAAGAAAGAAAGAAAGAAAGAAAGAAAGAAAGAAAGAAAAAGAAAGAAAGAAAGAAAGAAAGAAAGAGAAAGAAAGAAAGAAAGAAAGAAAGAAAGAAAGAAAGAAAGAAAGAAAGAAAGAAAGAAAGAAATTAAAGAAAGAAAGAAAGAGGGCTTTCAGAAACTATTTAAAGACCTTGGTCTATGTTCTTAACAGAAAAAAAAAATAAGACTCAAAAAATAGTACACAGGTCATATGCACCCTACCTGACTGGGTCCCCACTTCCATGTGCATAAAATAAAAATCCACAAGTTGTGAGACCACCCCACACACTTATTTCTACTTCCAGGAGGCTAGGTCTAAAGAAACTGAATAATGGAGAAAGGTTCAAGCCTGTCAAAAGAGGGTCATTGAAGTTAGTCTGTTTTTCACCTCATGGCCTCTCTGCCTCCTCTCCAAGCCAGAACTGCTCTTTCTTTATTCAAACCAATTCCCAATTCCCAATCTCAGGAAGAGGAAGGTTGAGTAATCCCAGTGGGCTTTTTATGTATTAAAGAAAGAGGTTTAGGGAAGGAGAAAGTTAGGGATAACATTTGGAGTTGAAAGTTTGGTATCATCTTACACATGTGACCTCTTACAGACTGCTGAGGTGAGGTTGGTGGCCCAAAGCATCACAAGTAGCAAAACTAGCACTGCGTCCTCAGGTCTTCAAATTAAGCCAGTGCCTCAATTGGCCAAGTATTGTCACTGTCCCCTTCTTTAACACTTATTAGGAGGCACAAAAACAAAGGCAAAACAAAGACACCTTTGTCAGTTTTTGCTTAAAGTCATTGACGTGGCACAAAGTAAGTAGTTAGTGGAACCTACATCTACCGCTTTCATCTATTTTCCAGAAACATTTGTGGATTTTGTAAAGCATGATACAATTTTAATGCCTCTTGTCACACTATTCATGTTGTTCTTTTGCATCCAGTGTCCTTCTCCACCCCTAACCTTCATATTTACTTCAAGCCCCTTCAAGACTCAGATTAACTATCATATATTCTGGGAAGCCTTTCCAGATTCTTTTTATCACTTCAAATAAAACTGGGCTCTTTTCTACCTTCTCTATGACACTCACTGCCCAATATGTCCATTGCCTGGGAGAATCCAAGATTGGAAACAAGACTATATCCCAGGATTATAAATCTATTTAGTCTAAACTGTTGTAAACCTTAATGAAATTAACTTCCTTCAGTATTAACCCTAGTACCTGGCACAAAATAAGCAAGTAAAGACATTTGCCACTCTCATTATTATTCTACAGAAGAGGATGATATGATTGCAAGGATGCATTCTTTCTATTTTGTTCTTCAGAGATCCACAGAAAATAATTTTAAAGATAGGCACTAATTTGATGTGCGAGTCATAGGAGCCTCAGTTGGGGAGGAAACTTGAAGATAATTTGGTCCAATTCACTTTTGACCCCAACAGGACCAAGGCATTCAGACTTCAGCTTGAAGTCAGAAGACATAGAACAAAACAAAAACACTTTGCAAATTCCACCCTCGTAATTTTCTTGAGAAACAGGAGCAAGGCAAGGACTGAGTTCCCATTTACAGAGGAAGAAAGTGAATTACGGAGCAGGATGGCCAAAAAACGTTCACACACATAGCAAAGAGCCTCCTTTCTAGAGGGCCTCCTCACTGCAATCAGTCAACCATCTCAAGACAAGGAACTTGTCTAGGTTTCAAAAAACTGTTCTTATGGGAAATAAATGTGAGGAGATAAGCATGAGGTCTGAGCAATGAGGTAATGTTCAGGTTTGGGTTGTTATTGAATCTTGGTTTCAGTGCATTTGTTTTCTTCAGTTTTCGAAAAGCTCTCAAGTAAAACAGGCAACGAAGCATCTGGCAAAACCCATAGCTTCACAGAAAGGAAGGGAGATTTGCAATCAGTTGAAGCTCAGCTTGAATAAATTCCCACTCTCTCTGCCTCTAGTTAGAAAGATGTGGACAGACTTGTATGCTTTTAGAGCTTCGTTTCCATCTGGGAGATGGGTCATGTTAATGTCTCCCTTCAAGAACTGTCACTGGAATCGAGCTATGTACAGAGGCCTTGACACATAACAGGCATTCTATAAATAACTACTATTGCTATACTTGGAGCTGTCTGGACATCTATAAAAGGGAACTTCCCAAATGAAGGTAGAAAGTGTTTCCAAAACAGGCTTGAATGTTCAAGAGGTAGTAGCTTAAGGAAATAAATATTTGGGAGGGAATGGTACCTGCTATGTACCAAGTTTTATGCCTGAATTTCGCTCCTGGCAGGCACGGGAGACCATATGGGATGCCGGGATTTGAACCCATGACCTTCTGCATGAAAGGCAAATGCCTTACCTCCATGCTATCTCTCCAGCCTCTATGCCTGAGTTCTACTTCTGGGTTTTTCTTCTTGGGTTCTCCCCCACTAGGAAACATTCATTAGCAATTTGTTATGTGTTCTCTGCATTAAATATACAAACGAGTGACTGAATCAATTAAAAGTTAATATTTTTTTTAATTTTCACAGCACTGCTAAATAAACATGATCATTTCTCACCTTATATATTTAAAGAGTAAAAGCCCGAGTAAGGTATTCAGATCTTGAAAGTCATGCTAACAGTTGTTAAGTAATCAGGAAACCAGGTAAGGGTTTTTTTTTATTATTTTTTTCTTCTTTTTTTAGGTAAGAGTTTTTTAAATGTGTTTTCATTTTTGTTTGTTTGTTTGTGGTTTTTGGGTCACACCCGGCAGTGCTCAGGGGTTACTCCTGGCTCCATGCTCATAAATTGCTCCTGGCAGGCATGGGGAACCATATGGGACGCTGGGATTTGAACTGATGACCTTCTGCATGAAAGGCAAACGCCTTACCTCCATGGTATCTCTCTGGGCCCCAAATGTGTTTTCAATTAAAACTAAGGCAGAGAAGGATAGGACCCAAAGAAATATTATAGTCAGTAGGGCACTTGCCTTGCATGCAGCTCAGACCTGGATTTGATCCGTTTCACCCCAGATGATCCTCTAAATCCAGCAGAAGTGATCTCTGAATGCAGAGCCAGGAATAAATCTTTAGCACTGCTGGATGTAACGCAACAACACAAAAGCTGAGAAGGATAAAACTAAAGCCAGAGCATGAGGGGGAGTTGGGAGAGGACACTAGACACAGGAAGTCTATGTGAAACAAGGTGGAAATGGCATGTTGGAGGAGTAGAGAGAAGTCAAAGGAATATCTAAAAACATAAAGTGTTATAAGAAATATTTGGAATACAAGTTGGGGTTCACAAGCAGGAAATTATGAAGGCCTCAGCCAAGGCTAAATTTTATTCTTGGCATAAGAAAAACTTGTGCGGGCCCAGAGAGATAGCACAGCAGCGTTTGCCTTGCAACCAGCCGATCCAGGACCAAAGGTGGTTAGTTAGAATCCCGGTGTCCCATATGGTCCCCCGTGCCTGCCAGGAGCTATTTCTGAGCAGACAGCCAGGAGTCACCCCTGAGCACCACCGGGTGTGGCCCAAAAACCAAAAAAAAAAAAAAAAAAAGAAAGAAAGAAAGAAAAACTTGTGCATTTAAACAGAGTAGGGAAACAACCAAAATTATGCTGGTTCTATTTAAACAACATTCAGGAAGAGGAGAATTCAAGCAGCTCTTACAGCCTAAGACCAAGCCAGAGTTGACATGACCTGATTCAAGCCTAAAGACAGCAAAGAAACAACCAAGACAACCACCTAGAAAAATCTTTGGTTAATCAACAAAGCATACCCATGCTGGGGCTTAGTGTTGACAGCTAAAGAAATCTCAAAACTAAAAGCCAATCTTCTGGTATGCGCCATTTCCCAAGACACTAAAAGCAAGATGAAAAAAAGGAGATGGAGAGATTGAGTCTAAATGAGGCATTTTAAAGTAAAGAACATGGAAGACACTAAAGAAAAGTCCACATAAAATGGAAGTACTGCTTAGAGACATGCCTTGAAAGTTGTTCGCATTGAAGCTATAGTACAGTGATTGCATGCTTGCCTTGCAAAACTCTGGGTTTAAGAACTACACCTCAGATGGTCCCCGAACACTATCAGTAGTGATCCCCAAGTGTAACACCAAGAGTTAAGTCCTGTGTACAGCTGTATTTAGTCGTTGTTTTTTAATTTCACATATAGAATGATGTGGTTGCCAATGTTTTATAATTGGTTGGCAATGGTTTTGTCTAGAGCCTGAAAGGGTTAACTATAACAGGTTCAGTGGGCCACATCCCAAGGAATACTCATATAGAAACTGAGAGAAGGAGGAAGATACGGAGAACCAGAAGTAGCTCTGAGTGACCAAGGAGGCAAGCCAAGATAAGAAGAGACATTTCATAAATCAAGAACAAACATTGACATGGACTCAAAATATATGGATATATAGGACCTCATTGAATACAATTCATTCAAAATCTGGTGCTCTTTGGAGATTCTGTGATCCAGAGAGATGAAGAGGTTTTCCCAAGACATGCCACTTAAAATCCATAGAGGGACTTCCTATCACTGAGAACCATAACTTTGTAGTAAGTCTCCCCTTAGACTAGAAGTCCCTGCCATGGAGAAATGCCAGATGCAAGATGACATGCCAGGATATAGTCCTGTATAAGGGTGGGTTGAAAATAAAAGGAGCAATGGAAATTTCTCTCTGCTTTAAGGATGAAAATTAAATGGCTCAGGTAGAACTAAAACATTTTGTGTCTAAGGGTCTGAGAAAACTCTTTCATTGATGCAGAAATGAAAACAAGATCCACAAATGACCGTGGAGTTGAGCAATAGAGTATTTGCACAAATCCATTCACAAAAGGAAGTCAGCAGACAGTTCTTGATGAAGCTCTCTATTGCTGCCAGCAAAAAAGATTACATGGGACCACAGACTTGTGTTATCTCATCTCCTCTCCCCAATGCTTGATGTGCTCATCGTGTGAAGGCCAGGTCCCACCACTCTCTGGGATCATGCATCTATCCTCCCACCAGGATGTGCAGGCACCTGTAAGACAGATCTCAAAATCTTTTGAAACATTATCTTCATAACTTCCTTTCAGACCAGCATGGGGGGGGGGGGGGGAAGTAAGGGGAGATAAAGTCGCTAAAAGGGAACACAGAAGTGAACTCAAAGAAACCCTCCAAACATGTGAAGGTTTCTCTTTCACTTTTTGTTCTCACATCTTTACCTGGCTTTCCATTATTATTCTTTTCTTTCCTCTTCTTCCTCACCCTAGCTTGTCCTACTCCTACGTCAATCTGCCCATGACACCTTCCTGCTGTGCTCAGATGAGGAGTGTCAGTTGAGTGGTGGTGCAATGAAATGTGGGGGCATCTCTCAACACAACAGTGTCCTTTGTACCCAAAGGCTCATACTGCAGAGAATCTTATATAGAATTCTTTCACAGCGATTGTAGGCAGGTTCAAAGGAAATAAAAGATTTGCTAGCAAATCCTGATGATCAGACCAGTAAACTCAAGCTAATTCATGGAACTGGGAAGCTAAGAATCATTGACTAATTGGAAGGAAATGGAAAGAAAATCATGCGAGTCAAACACTGCAAAGTCAAGGACAGAATGATAGGTGCTAAAGGTGAAGGTTTGCTCATATCACCCAGGAAAGGGTCAAGGGGATGGATGGATGACTAAAGTGACACAGCCAGTACAGTAAAGCAGACTACAAGGTCAAGGTCGGAAGAAGCAGTCAAAATGATAATAGTTGCCATGGAACTGCAGTGTTGATGATGGAAAATAACAACTGAATGGCAAGTGCTAAGCCAGGATCTCCATTTCCAGCAAAAGTTCAGGAAAAGGCAATTGCAGATGAAGAATGGTCTGAACTGTCCCGGATAATTGGAGCAAGGGACAGTGCAAGTCTGTAAGTTGCCATAAGGAGTTGTAAGAAAGCCAGTCTTCCACAGCGAAATTACCCTTGGCAATAGGTGCTGAGTTTCTCTTTGGGAGGATAAACAAGTTCTAGAAATGGATCATGATGATGTTTGCACAGCATTGCAGTTGTGCTTAAAACCATGGAACTAAATTTAAATTACTGCTGTGGTAACTTTTGTTTAATATATTTTACCGAAATTTAAAACTTATTTAGAGCTGGTAAAAGAAGTCAAGCTTGAGCACATAGCCAAATTCATATAAGCCCTGAGCATAGGCCAAGCTTTTCATAGGACTCTTATCCACTCTCACCTCCAAGTACCACTGCATGCTACTCTGAATTTAAGGCTAGGGACCCCAGAGCACTGCTAACATAAGGAGAGCACTTTGTCATTGACCTTGAGCATCAAACTCTCAACCCTACAATGCCACATCAAGCATAACCCCATGTGATATAGGAGTCAATCCTAATATATGTTTCATATAGGTGTATTATATATAATTTTATATATTTATGTGTTCTTTACCTTATTTAAACAAAATTTGTTTTGCCATTAAATTCTACTCCCACTTTATAGGAGAAATAAACTACAAATAAATATGTTAAATGAGCTGGAGTGGTGGCGCAGAGCAGTAAGGTGTCTGCCTAGGACTAACCTCAGTTCAATCCCCAGGCGTCTCATATGGTTCCCCAAGCCAGGAGCGATTTCTGAACACATACCCCGTGTCATCACGTATGCCCCCCCCCCAAAAAAAAAAAGAATTATGACTGGACTGTGCAAGTCATCTTCTGTACTACTAATCACTTTATATTTGAATAAGATGGGGGGAAGTAGTTTTTGTTCTAGATAAAACCAATATGAGAGAGTTTAATACGGTCAATGTAAGTCCTATATTTGAGGATGATCAAAGAGTTTAGCATTCATGTGAAAATGACCCTGTAATTCCCAGTTGATCCTTAGAGCAATACAATTGTAGCTAAATGAAGAAACTGTTCTAAAGCCAATCCCACAATAGGCCAGTATGTCAAGAGAAGTCTCTGTGTCCAAGTTTTGCTAAGAAATGGAAGGCCATGTGCTCATCTGTAGAACCCAGAATTTATAGAGGGCATTGTCAAACTAAGATATTCTAACTGCCAGGATCTTTTTGGTGGGGGCAATGGTATTGTTGAAACTTTGGTGGTGAGTTGGACTATACACACATATACCTGAGGTTAGATACCTAAAAAGTTCATAATATTGTAAAATAATGAATAGCCCATTTTTAATGAAAAAATAGGTTTTAAGTGCCATTGCTTTAAATAACTGATTATTATCAGAATTGTTCCTGGGGAAAAAAACATTCCAGTAAATTTCTGAGTAAATTTGCTGACTAATATGCACTTAGGATAAGACAGTAATAAATAGATGAATAGTTGTTCTATATAAAATGAGAGAAATTTGTATTAAACAAGATAGAGAAAGAAAAGAAAATTACTGCCAAGTGAATCTTGGAGACAATTCAATTAATGACACAAAAAGGAAAGAGTGATAGATTTTCAGAAACACAACTATTGGTTAAATATAAAAATGTTCTCCACATCACGAAGTTGCATCGACACTACCATGGTGTTCTGCATCATCCAATATATTATCCTAAAGAGAAAACAAAGAGAAAAAAATATGTATTTCCTCAGGTAACAATCCATACTAAAAGGTCTGAAATCTGTGTAGTCATTAAAATAATATTACTTGTATTCACTGAAACAAACCATTGCATTGACAATAATAATCATGAATAAGCATGCACAATCTTCCTCTGCTTCTGTGTCACAATGTTGACACAATTTCACAATGAGGTTAAAGAGAAGACTCATCCCTGGATGAGATCCATAGCAGGGAGAGACAAAACTCCTAGCTCTGTGAGTCTTGAATCAGTAATGTCACCCTAATAAAGCTCAGTTTCTTTAAATTAATATCTTTATTTAAACACCTTGATTCCAAACATGATTGTGGTTGGGTTTCAGTCATGTAAAGAACACCCCCCTTCACCAGTGCAACATTCCCATCACCAGTTTTTAACGAGTTTAATACACAGATGAGAGATACTCTATATTGCAGCCATCAACCATGGCTATGGCTATCACTTACTGAACATTTTTCACCTATCCTGTATAGTCAGTTACTCCATAATATATTTTATAAACACAAAACATGCACTTGTTCCAGCACATGTGATTTATTAGGGACCAATTTGGACATGAAGTAAAAAATGCAAATTTTGTGCTTGCTTTTGTGAGATTTCATCAGTGAGAAACACTAGATGCACCCAAGTGAACCAAGCAAGATATGTAGGAGTACACAGATCATACTTCAAACATCTACCAGCTACCTCAGTTGGAAACACAAGGTATGTGTCATGAGCCACACCCTGCACATCTGGTGTAACAACTTTCCATCTGATTTCAAATATTTTTCTGCTATCATTCCACAATCACTCACAAGCTCTGGTTCTTTTGATACCCACTTATACAAGCTACGACTCTCTCAAGATTAAGTACCACATGTAGAGTAGTGCTTATGCAGTTTTTAACCACTTAATGCGTAAAACTGTGCTTCATTTTATAAGGTTCCTTTCTTTTATATGCATATCCATATGTTTTTGCATATGAATAGCTCACACATAAATTTTATGTTTTTTCTAACTCCATTTTTTTCCCAGAAACCCTGATTTTTTTATTGTGTGATATTTGCAAAGTTCAGTGACTTTTAGGAATGTATGTATTGTATTGTAGTATAACTGCTGTACTAAGCAATTTACATGTTTTTCATTCTCAATAACTCAATGAGATGGATGCTATTATTGTTCTCCTGTGGTAGGCACTCTGTAAATGATAGGGGTTTCTATTATTAATAATACAAGTCAAATAAGTTTGAAATTGTGAAAAAGGCCTCATCAGCTCTGGTGGTAATTCACTTTATTGATAGTTATGCAGCTGAATGATCAATCCAAGGTTTTTCTTTGGGTGGTGTGGACCCCTCCATTTCTCAGAGTCTCCAGTCTAGATCCATTTGGCCAAGTACACTTAATCAGTTTCCTGGCTTTCATCACCTACCAGACAAGTTAGGTGAGCCCATGGTCTGACTGCTGGCTCCTGTTCAGTCCTGGGAGAGTTCTTAAAATGCCAATTCTCAGTGACTCAGGGCCTTCACTAAAAGATCAAGTGATCAATTTGCTAGGGAAGCTTATTACAGCTCAGTCAAATTTCTTCCATAAAAGTTTCATGATTACTTATGGACCAGATGTCTGGAAGTCTGTCACTTCTCATCCTGTGTTCTTAGTGAATGTCCAAACTGAGTCACTGGAAGATTTAGGCAATGAAGCCGGATGTGTTCCAGAGGTTCTCCCAGGTCTCTTCCATTCTTGACTTGATTTCAACAGCCCTCCCTTCTGCATAAACTTTTTGGAATAAATGACTTCATGCAATCAAAAGCTTCATCAGTCAACACATTAAATTGAGCGACTCTTTTGTGCTGGGCACAGTGCAGGCTACTGGAAATGTCATCTACCCACACACTGTACATTCTATTACACTTATAGAATATTTTTTAAAATCACTCTATTTATCTCAGAGCTTACATATTTGTTTTCCAAATACCTTTTGGGAAAGATGACTATAATTGTGTGAATGGGGGCAGAGGGAGGTGGTAGTTTAAAAATCCAGCTTTGCTCACTTCTGAAGATATCGATTTGAATATTTTGGTTACCTTATTTAAGCTTCCATTTTTCTTACAGGGATCAATGAAATCATCTTTATATTGAAGGGCTTGCAATTACAAATTGTGAAGCTTACAAAGTACATGAGATTCATAATGTGTCCAGCAGAGAGGAACATGACATCAGAAACATGTTAGCTGTCTCCTCTTATAGTTCAGTTAGCCTTAGGCCTTCAAAGGAGCAATCCTAACTTAGCACAGGGCCCTCAAGAAAATGTTTAATAAAAGTTCATCCATTACAAAGCAGACTGACTATGATGAGGGACCTTATTTCACCATCTTATAGCTTGGGATTCAGAACATTGGATTACCATTTTCTTAAAGGTATTACTATACTTTAGCTTCATCACTCTGCGAGCCTCCTAGATGAGACCACATGAAGGAGATCTAGGGTTCTGGTCTGGAGAAAAATCAAACAGAGCTTGAATGAAAAAGAAATAATAGAAGCCACCAGCAGCAGCCTTTTACCACCTAATGGTGTGTTTGCTTTGCTGAAATTGTGATTTCTTTATCCTTATCCTTAATCCATTTATTCAGTTGCAGACTGTGTGCAGTGACATAAACTTTTAGTTGCTGGCTCATTTTTCACCTGAGGCTAAGGAGGGAATGATTTTGATATCAATCAAATTCACAAAGGACTTTTTTTTTTTGCTTTATGCAATATAATAACACTGAGTTTTCCCGGCACTGTCAGGAAATGAGTTGTGAAGAGCTGCTGTATTACCTGAAAGCTATGGCATTAGATTAGAGAGTAGGCAGATTAATATGCAACCAAATTCCAAGATGCCGCATCATCCTACCTAAGTCTGTTCTTGTCGATTGACTTGAATGGTATGCAATAGAACACGAGAACATAGCATTTCTAAACTCTCAATAGACCTTAGAAATAAGAATTAACGCTTTACTTAGGCTTTCAAATAAACTGAAGTACAGAGAAATGAAAACCTAATGTTTTACTAGTCCCTTTCTCAGAATAGTGTTTGTGATCTTAATTGGGTCCTCATAGAATTTGTCACCAGAAATCTCAAGATATTCTTAATTAGACTCATTAAATGTGGATTAAATTTCATTATTTTGCTAACCCCTGTCATCTTTATTCACCCTCACCAATCTAAAAACTTCCCCTTAATAAAGATCCTATTTGTCTTGTTTATTTGGTCAACATAAAGGAGACTTGGTGATGACCAAAAGAGTCTTTGACCTTGGGGGGGTGGGTCTACAGTCCATCAGTAGTGCTGTCAGAGCTCTTGTCAGAGCCTGGCACACTTGTTTGGTCAATACCACTGACTGCAGGAGTCCTGGAAGGTCAGGTTTCCTAGATTCTGACTCTTCTGTGTCCATGCCTTCACAATGTACTTCTGTATCCTTCTCAAGATCCTTCATGATCTAGTCCCTTCCTTCTTCATTCTCACCATCTCATCTGCCCCCTTTACAACCTAGTAGTGCCAAACTAAATAAATCTTAATCAAACAACGCTCTCTCAGATCTCCCTTTGAAGGTACCATTTCCTCTGCTTGGATAGCAAAGCCAATCTGATTTAAAACTCCACCTGAGACACCTCCTTTCTGAAGCCTTCCCAACCCTTCATAACAGCAATTTCATTTCCCTGTGCCATCCTAAAGTACCTGGTTCATGGCCACACTTAAGTATACTTTACACCACATTGGTAGGAATTGTTGCCTGTAGCTATCGCACTGAGACTGTAAGACAACAGACAAGCTTCTCTTGCATTCACTCTTATATCACTTTGTTTCTCTTAGGAAGACTTTTGACTGCAAATGATGAACAACTCAACTAAATGGATTGAAAAATAAAGATGTTGATTTTATCTTAAGAATTAGGAGCTTTTCTAGCATGCTGAGTGAAATAAGTCAGAGGGAGAGAGAGAAAGATACAGAATAGTCTCACTCATCTATGGGTTTTAAGAAAAATAAAAGTCATTTTTGCAACAATCCTCAGAAACAATAAGAGGACTGGTGGAAGGTCCAGCTCACAACATGAAGCTCACCACAAAGAGTGGTGAGTGCAGTTATAGAAATAACTACACAGAGAACTACCAAAATCATGTGAATGAATGTGGGAACTGGAAAGCCTGTCTGGAGTACAGGTGGGGGTGGGGTGGGATGGAGGGAGATTTGGGACATTGGTGGTGGGAATGTTGCACTGGTGAGGGGGGGGGGGTGTTCTTCTTTACATGATTGAAACCTAATCACAATCATATTTGTAAATAAAGAAAAAAAGGTAAGCTTTCACCATTAAAAAAAAAAACAAATATGGAGCCGGCGAGGTGGCGATAGAGGTAAGGTGTCTGCCTTGCAAGCACTAGCCAAGGAAGGACCGCGGTTCGATCCCCCAGTGTCCCCTCTGGTCCCCCAAGCCAGGGGCAATTTCTGAGAGCTTAGCCAGGAGTAACTCCTGAGCATCAAACGGGTGTAGCCCAAATAACTACTAAATATATATATATATATATATATATATATATATCAAAATAATTCATGTAGTTCCACAAACTTATCTCAGTGAAATGATCTTTTCCCAGTTTGGTCCTTTTTTTGTAAAAAAGATCATGTAGAAAATAATAAAACTGGGGCCGGGTAGGTGGCGCTGGAGGTAAGGTGTCTGCCTTGCAAGCGCTAGCCAAGGAAGGACCGAGGTTCGATCCCCCGGCGTCCCATATGGTCCCCCCCAAGCCAGGGGCGATTTCTGAGCACATAGCCAGGAGTAATCCCTGAGCGTCAAACGGGTGTGGCCCAAAAACCAAAAAAAAAAAAAAAAAAAAAAGAAAATAATAAAACTTCTACTCTTGGTTTAGATTTACCTTGCCAGCAAATCTTCTTGTTTGAATAGTGTAAACATCTTTTCAATGTGAGCAGGAACTTCAATCTCTGTTAGAAAACACTTATGTACAATAAACACAAAATAATAAAGATATCACAATTTCAGTGTAAGTCTGCAAGGAGCCTAAGAATTCCACAATTATAATGGCATCATTTCAAAATACTTTTTTTTTTGTTTTTTTTTTGGGGGGGGCCACATCCGTTTGATGCTCAGGGTTTACTCCTGGCTAAGCGCTCAGAAATCGCCCCTGGCTTGGGGGGACCATATGGGATGCCTAGGGATCCAACCGTGGTCCTTCCTTGGCTAGCGCTTGCAAGGCAGACACCTTACATTTAGCGCCACCTCTCCGACCCCTCAAAATACTTTTTTTTTTTTTTGGTTTTTGGGCCACACCCGGTGACGCTCAGGGGTTACTCCTGGCTATGCACTCAGAAGTCGCTCCTGGCTTGGGGGACCATATGGGAAACCGGGGGATCAAACCGCTGTCCATACCAAGGCTAGCGCAGGCAAGGCAGGCACCTTAACCTCTAGCGCCACCGCCCGGCCCCTCAAAATACTTTTAATGGGCATCTGTAAGCATTTGATTTATGATGGTTTTTGTTTTTTTGTTTATTTGTTTGTTTGTTTTTTCAAAAAATTTGAACATGATATGAATTCTACTTTGAATAGAACCTCTTATTAGCATTCAATTTAAAATGTTATAAAATTGATTTATCACCCCACCAAAAAAAAAAAAAAAAGAATTAGGAGCTTTGTGACAGAGACTCAAAGACTAATTCAAATCGCAATGAACCCTTTTCATTGTCTCATTTCCTTGAATAACTTTACTTATCATTTTAAAATGATGGCCACCCTTTCTGGCATTATGCATGGGCCACAGCAATTATCAGCAAAGGCAAAAAATGAAGAATGGGAAAATACCCCTTCTCTGAGTTTAGTTTTGAAACAGAAAAATTATTTCTGAATCATCAAAGCATATTTTCCCTCATACATGTGAGCCAGAGTGTGTTCATTTCCCCAAACCATCTCTGACAAGGATAACCAAACCACCTTGATAGATGGAAATAATTCTCCGCATTCTAGGGAGAGTTGGAGAAGCATGTATGAAATTGGGGCTCTGTTAACAAAGAAGAATAGGTGGGAATATATTAAGTTAATAAACCATTAAGCACCTGGTAGACTTCTGTGATTTTTCTACTACACAGATTCATTGCTATTCTAAGTCACACAGCTCTGCTGACCACAGGCGTGTCCCTACTTTTGGTACACTTAGGTAAAATACTAGCTGCTTTATCTAGAAGTGACCAAATTACTTCTAGCTATATTTTTCCTCTAGGCAGGCCCAATCCCATCCACATTTTGTTGCTCTTTCTGGATTAGTGTTGTAAATGTGCCATCACATGACAGCTCTGAAACTAGATGCTGGGGTGACAGGACGTAGGCCATAGATCCTGTCTTCACTTAGTTTGGTCTACACTTAGAGCTTATTTGTATCTTCTTCTAAATTACTAAACAAGCAAGAAAGTCATTCTCCTGCATATTTTAGGAAGCTACAGAACAAAATAGCAATGTAATATTCCTACTGATACAAACCTCTTCTCAGACAAAAATCATCAAAAATGCAACTAACGAACTATAGATATAGTTCTAAGTCTATTACATTTACAAATATTTATAGTCTCTAAGATTTATTCCATGTTTTCCATGACATATAAAGCATCTCATTGTATAGATCTTTGATGGAAGGTAGTAGATGCTGGAGAGATAGAATAAGAGCTAAGGCACTAGCCTAGTACACAATTTACCTGGATTTGATTCCTAGCACCACATATGGCCTCCCTAAACACTTCCAGTAGTGATCCCTGAGTACAGAATACAAGTTTATTTTTTAGAAAGAGTTCCCTAAAAGCAAAAGGGTACTATAGTAAAACGATTTTGTGAAATTAAATTTACTCATTCTACTTTCCTTAAAGAATCAAGTCACTTTAATGCATTGAAGACTGAATATGTCTAGAATAAGTAAGCTTTTTTATATCATCAGTCAAAAATCTATTTGACTTATACTTAATGTGTAATCTTATCTAAATTATTCAATCTTGAAATAGATACTTGTTAAATATTTGACATGTACTAAGCCCTGACTATTTTTGAACAAAACATGAATTTATGAGATTTATATAATAATAATAAAGCTAAATTCTTTGTCACTAATAACAGTGCCTAGTAGGATAATGAATGCTATGAATGTTTATGGTCTACTAAGCATTTTCATAATTATAAATTAATTACTAAAGTGGATTCCCACAGGTATTATCAATTATCCATCTAATGTGGCACAGATAAAATTAGATTCAAAGCCATATTCCTAGAACTGCTATTATCTAAGATCCGCATGTTTTAGAATATTCTTGGACCTATTAATCAGATTTTGGTGTTCAAAAAAAGAAAAAGAAAAAGTGCCAATATATTAGCAGCTTAAAACAACGGTGATTTATTGCTAACTCTACATCATGTTGATAACTACAAATCAAGAGCTGTGGCTCTGGGCAATGAGCTAAATATTTGTATTCTTCCTAGAATTTGTATATGATACTTAATGTCCAGTATTTAGAAGAAAGGGCGGGTTTGGAGTGGGACGTTTTTGAATCCTGAGACTGAATCCTTCATGAGTGGTATTAGTATCCTTAGAAAAGAATTTTTAGAGCACTTCCTCATCCCTTAAACTATGCCATGAAATAGCAAAAAGATCATATATAAACTAGGAATCAGGCTTTCACTGGTCATCGAATCTATATATCTCTTGATCATGGAGGTTCAAGTCTTCAAAACTGTGAGAAACAAATGCTATCTAAAAGTCAGTCTCTGCCATTTTTGTTATAGCAACTTAAATGGACTAAGAACTGTGCATTACATGACTTCTCATACTAATATCCAGACTTCACAGTAGTAGTCTTTGTAGTGTGGGAATAAATCAGTCTCATAAAAGAGAGAAAATGCAAGAGAACTAGCATATTCACAGTAAGCCATAAGGATTTATGCTTAGATAAGATATGGATCACACTATGCACAATCCACAGGCAAAAAAAAAATGTATCTCATGACCAAGGGGCTGGAGCAATAGCATAGCAATAGGGCATTTGTCTTGCACACAGCCAATTCAGGATGGACCTTGGTTCGATCCCTGGTGTTCCATATGGTCCCCCAAGCCAGGAGCGATTTCTGAGCACAGAGCTGGGCGTAACCCCTGAATGTCACAGAGTGTGGCCCAAAAATCAAAAAATAAATAAAAATAAAAATCTCATGACGGGAGAAATCGGAGAGGGGGCCGGAGAGATAGCATGGAGGTAGGGCATTTGCCTTGCATGCAGAAGGACAGTGATTCGAATCTCAGCATCCAATATGGTCCTCTGAGCCTGCCAGGAGCGATTTCTAAGTTGTAGAGCCAGGAGTAACCCCTGAGCACTGCCATGTGTGATAAAAAAAAAAAAAAAGCAAAAAAAATCTCATGACCAAAATCAAAGTCAGTCAAAGAAGGATAAAGTTATCATCCTCCTTCCTACAGGAATCACAATTAGGCACATGTTATTTGAGGTATGGCAATGTGTAGCCCTAATACAGGAAAAACAAGGAGTGCAGCATAAACATAGGCAGAAAAAGGTTAACATTGGACAGGGTTATAAGGATGTGATCTGGAGTCAAATCAATTGGAAGATGAATTCAGTTTTATCAGTTACTAGTTGGGCGGGACAGGAGAGTAATAAACAAATACTAATCTTTTTGATCTATAAAATGGAAATAGAAATCAAAATCTACCAGTAGAGCTGTGTTGTGTATTTTTTTAGACAACCCAAATTCTTAGCACAGTTTCGAATGGGGAAAATCCTCCATGAATGGAAAATACAATCATGCTTGAGTTTTCCCTTCATCTCAATGGTGTGCAAACCAACCTTATAGAGAACTATTGTTTTCAACCCTTTTTATGCTTTTCCCACCTTCCCTCAGCAAGCCTGTCTCTCAGTCTTGAGAAGGCCACTGAGAACTGAGTTTACTGTAATGTGAAAAAAAGAAAACAAAGAAAAAGGATAACAAGTGACAGTTTCAACAAGCTTTTCCTTTAGAAACAGTTTTAGAAACATAAATGGGTCAATGCCAGAGGCCTATGCAAATGACATGCCTAGAACAAGTAAATATACTTTGGCCTCCTCCTATCTGAATTGGGGCTTGGAAAGGAAAATCACTCAGAAGCCAGAAACAGAGTAAGTAAAGGCTGTCAGGAGAAGGGTATGGTATGGCAGTTTGGTATGGTAAGGCCTGGTATGTCAGGCTCTGGGATCTCAGTTGCCAGTCTCAATTACTTACAAAAAAAAAAAAAACCCAGAACCTTCTTGCTCTCTTCATGCAACGAAGTTCCCACAGGGGCCCAGAAAGTATGCATGTCCTTCCTTTTTAGTAAAAGGGACTGTTTTTAGCACTGTCTATTCGTGATCTTGCTAACCACCTCAAGGTCACTAGCAGCAGAGACTGTTAGCCATTTTTAGTAAATGACCGATTCGTCTGACCTACCAGATCTGTGGGACAGGAAGTAATGTCAGAAGCTCTCAGAGAGCACTGAGACCCTTGTTCTGTCAAAGAAAATGGGCCTTAGAATAACATCATAACATCCTGATAACGTACGTTGCATAAGAAATTTATGCAAGGAGGTCTAATACAGTTAGTACAGAGTCTGATGGGTTATGAAAACCGAGTTTTGCATCATTCACTCTAACTTAAATCCTAAGTGTGTGACCTTGGGCAAATTAGGTAACACTTTTGAATTTTGGTTCCCCATTTCTAAGAATGGGGATGTCTATATAAGTATTGGGTTGTTTTGTTTTGTTTTGTTTTCATTCTGAAGCCATTTTTACAACTCCTTTTTATTTGTTTTGTTTTAAAGCCGCACCCAGTGATGCTCAGGGCATACGTCTGGCCCTTTACTCAGAGGTTACTCCTGGAAGTATTCTGGGGATAATTTGAGAAGGGGATCTAACCAGTTCATGTTCAGCCATATTCGATACAAGAACCCTACTATGTATCCTCTATATTATGTCTCCAGTCCAGGAAAAGATTGTTGAAACTGTAAACAAGATAGGCAACTCCTGTGGCTGGTGAGGTGGTGCTAGAGGTAAGGTGTCTACCTTGCAAGCACTAGCCAAGGAAGGACTGCGGTTCCATCCCGTGGCATCCCATATGGTCCCCCCAAGCCAGGGGCAATTTCTGAGCGCTTAGCTAGGAGTAACCCCTGAGCATCAAATGGGTGTGGCCCAAAAAACCAAAATAAATAAATAAATAAATAAATAAATAAATAAATAAATAAATAAATAAATAAAGATAGGCAATTCCTGATGCCTATAAGACAGGTATATTCACTGAATTAAACTATAGTTGGAATAATGTCTTAAATTATACTTGGGACCTCAAGAATTCAAAGAATGATTTTTATTTTTTAATAATATCTTTACTTAAACACCATGATTACAAACACGATTATGTTGAGTTTCAGTCAAAAAAGAACAACTCCCTTCACCAGTGCAACATTCCCACTACCAATGCCCCCCCATCTGCCTCCTACCTCACCCCCTGCCTGTATTTGAGACAGGCATTCTACTTCTCTCACTCATTAACATAGTCATGGTAGTTGTTAGTGTAGTTATTTCTCTAACTGGACTCACCACTCTTTGTGGTAAGCTTCATATCGTGAGCTGATCCTTTCAGCCCTCATCTCTGGGCACTATTACAATAATTTCTTTTATTTTTCTTAAAAACCCATAGATAAGTGTGTGTCTCTCTCCCTCTGACTCAGCATAATAGTTTCCATGTCCATCATGTATAGGAAAATGTTATGACTTATCTTGCCTGACGGCTGCTTAATATTCCATTGTGTATATGTACCATGGTTTCTTTAGCCATTCATCTGTTGAAGGACATCTTGGTTGTTTTCAGAGTCTGTTTATTATAAATAGCACTGCAATTAATATAGGTGTGAGAAAGATATTTTTGTATTGTGTTGTGTTCCTGGTATGTATCCTTAGGAGTGGTATAACTGGATCATATGGGAGCTCAATTTCCAGGGTTCTTTTTTAGGAATCTCCATATAATTTCCATAAAAACTAGACTAGACATCATTCCCACCACCAGTGAATGAGAGTTTCTTTTTCCCTACACCCCTGCCAGCACTGATTGTTCTTGTTCTTTGTGATGTGTGCCAATTCCTCTAAAGATACTCATGGCATTCTTCAAAGAAGTAGATCAAACAGTCCTGAAATTCAGTTGGAACATTAAACACCCACAACCCTCAGGAAAAAAGAAGTTGGAAGTGATCACCTTCCCCAATTTTAAATAGTATTATAAAGCAATTGAAGTCATTAAAACAACATGGTATTGGAATAAAGACAGACCCTCCGCTCGGTGGAATCAACTTGAGTAATGTTGAGAATGTTCTCCGACATACAATTAATTGAGCATGATAAAGTGGCAAAAAATGCAAAATGGAGCAAGGAAAGCCTTTTCAAAATGTGGTATTGGGACATCTGGGCAATCACATGCAAAAAAAAACAAACTTGGACCGCCATCTAAAACCATGCACAAAGATCAAATCCAAATGGATTTAAGACCTTTACATTAGACACAGAACCATAAGGTCTAAAAAGGAACACTTAGGTAAAACACTCTATAATATTGAGACTAGATGCATCTTTAAGGCGGAATCAGCACTCTCCAAACAAGTGGAAGCAGAGATAAACAGATGGCACTATATATGTTTCTATACCTCAAAATAAATAGTGATGAGGATACAAAGGCCACCCATAGAATGGGAAAAACTATTCACCCATTAGATAAGGAGCTAATATCTAAGATATACATGGTTCTGACAGAACTTCATAATAAAAATCATCTAACTCCATCAAAATTGGAGAAAAGAAATGAACAGATAATTTCTCAAGGAAGAAATACAAATGGCCAAGAGACACATGGAAAAAAAATCCTCCATATCACTAATTATCAGGGAGATGCAAACCAAAACCACAATGAGGTACCATCTCATGTCAAAGAGACTGGCACACATCATAAAAAAAGAAAAAAAAGAAAAAAAAGAAAAAGCTGGAGGAGTTGTGGAGAGAAAGTTACTCTCATTCACTGCTAGTGGGAATGCCTTTTAGTCCAGCCTTTATGGAAAACAATTTGAAGCTTCCTCAAAAACCTGGAAATTGAGCTCCCCTATGATTCAGCTATACCACTGCTAGAGATATACCCTAGGAACAAAAAAAAAAACACAACACAAAAATGCTTTCTGAACACCTATACTTATTGCTGTGCTATTTATAGTAGCCAGAATCTGGAAAAACCCAGATGCCTGACAACAGATGACTGGCTAAAGAAACTGGTACATATACAAAATGAAATACTCTGCAGCTGTCAGAAAAATGAAGTCATGAAATTTTCCTATACATGGATGGACATGGAAAATATTATGCTGAGTAAAATAAGCTAGAGAGAGAGAGATAGACACAGAATAGCCTCACTCATTTATGGGTTTTAAGAAAAATAAAAGACATAATTGCAACTATACACCAAGACAATAGAGTTGAGGGTTGAAAGGACTGGCCCATGATATGAAGCTTACCTCAAAGAATGGTGAGTCCATTTAGAGAAATAACTACACTGACATCTATCATGATAATGGCAGTGAGTGAGAGAAATAGAATGTCTGTCTCAAATACAGGAGGGGAGGGTGAGGAGGAAGATGGGAGGCATTGAGGATGGGAATGTTACACTGGTGAATGGAGGTGTTCTTTTTTTACAACTGAAATCCAACTGCAAACAGGTTGTAATCATGGTGCTTAAATAAAGCTATGAATTAAAAATAAATAAATATTAAACATTATTTGATAAGCATTTTAGCCTATCTTCTCAAAGTGACCTTTGTATTTATAGATTTTTATAGGTTGTGTTTTTTTCCAAATATTTCTATCAGAATAGTTATATTTTTCTGTTGGTTTATTATGGTTGAGAAAAAAATCTTTTAATTTACTGTGCCTCTCTCTCATGCCCTCCCTGTGTAAGGAGAGAACATCACATTCTAGTGACCTCAGACTAAGACTTGTGAATTGCCTTGTTTAGTGGAATGTGCATGCTGCCTTATCCAAGCAGGATTATTAAAATATTCTGACAATACTCTGATGCTCAGCTACAGATTTCCAAGGTCGCAGAGCTATAGAGACCTATCACCAAGGTATTATACAAATGAGACACATTTGGTTTTCTAAGCTTCTAGGAAAGAGGTGAGTTGTTAGCACAGCATCACTAATTTAAAACCAGTGTTTCAATGGGATAATACGCAGCTATAAAAAAAAACATGGGACCATAAAATTCCTGGATAGAACAGTAGGACATCATGTTATATAAGTAAATTTGAGGAAGATAAATACCACTGAGACTGCCAACTGTGGAAATGATAAGGTGGACTGAAGGGGACATAAGAACATTAGTGGAAGATTTGGGATACTTTAATAGCGGAGAAGTGTGATGTACATCAAAATAAGAAGCATCAACACTATTGCAAGCATTTGACTGACCTAAACTATCATTAATCTATTTTAAATGAGTTTGCCAAAAATGGAAGTGAGGAGATGGGAGCCTTGAATCACTGGAAAAGGGATTTTGACCCTCTCGATGAATGTGGTATTGGAAAACTGTAGACATGAAACTCTATTGTTACAGTAATACAAGTTCAGAAAGAAAGTAGAGAGGGTGGGGTGCTTGCCTTGTATGCAGTCAAACCAAGTGTTATCCCTAGCATCTCTTATGGTCTCCTTAACACCACCAGGAGTGATTCTTGGGTGCAGACCCACGAAAGCACACCCTGAGTATCTCTGGGTTTTGGTTTGGCCCCAAAACAAAGCAGAAAAACAACAGTATAAATCATAGTCTCGGGGCCAGAGAGATAGCATGGAGGTAAGGTGTTTGCCTTTCATGCAGAAGGTCGTCGGTTCAAATCCCGGCATCCCATATGGTCCCCCGTGCCTGCCAGGAGCAATTTCTGAGCATAGAGCCAGGAGTAACCCCTGAGTACTGCTGGGTGTGACCCAAAAACCACAAAAAAATAAAATAAAATAAATCATAGTCTGTAGATAAATATTGAAAATGCAACAAATAAAAACTAATAAACAATATTCTCAAGGTGGATGATACTACCTCCAGATGGCATTGAGAAGAATGAGGGTAGATACTGTCTTGGAGTGCAATTGGAGAATACTTTCTGTTAATTCACTTAAAGAAAGTAGATTTCCACACAATTTCTGAATTTGTTTTATGAAAATGGGGGCCATAAGACAAATAAGCTTGAAGACCTCTCCTCTAAACCCTACAGTCAATCTCTATGAGGTATGGAAGGGAAGGATGGCCCCATTTTACAGCTGAGAAAGCTGAGACAGTGACTCCCCAAAAGCAGCAAAGCTAGAAGACAAAAATATAAGCATCCCTGAACTTTGTGCTCCTCTCTCTGCACAACATATTCATTGAAATAAGTGTGGATTATTTTTTAATTTTCTCATCAATCTAAGCTTCATAAAAGTTATGTCTATCTTTCCCATCATTTTATCCTTAGCTCGTACTACTGTACACTTGAGTGACGAATAGATAAAGGAATAAATTTTCCCAGTCATTCACCAGTACTTGTGCAGAAACAACACAAAAGGTGGAGTTTTTTTTTTGTTTGTTTGGGTTTTTTTGGGTGGAAAAAGAGATATGAGACCCAGTGACCTGTCCAACATGAGACTGTGCATGGATACCGCATTGATTGCCTGAGTTATTCTCTTCCTCTACTACTATCAACCACACATTGCTCATGTCCTTCCTGTGAAAGCGGCAGCCACAGCCACTGAACCAAGTTGTATTCAAACTGAGCCAATCCCAAATCCCTGCTTCTATATCTTCTTCGTCAAATCAACTTTCACTTGTATGACCTGTCTCTGGAAAGAGCATTCCTGTATCCAGTCACCCAGTCCAGTCTCTCAGATTCTTCCTGATCAAGTCTATTAAGGTATGAGAGTTCTCTGCCTCTCTGCCCTGGTCCTACGCCTTATCTCCTCTTACCTGGACCTCAGCAGCTGCTCTGTGTCCTCTCTCCCTGGTTCCTCTAAAACACATCCATTGCTGCTGCTATTGGACTTGGAAATAAACAAACCATTCAACAAGCAAATGTACCTCCATAAATAGTCATCTCCTGCTTAAGAAAGGTGGGGGGACTTGAGATACTATCTAGCTCAGTGTTTTTCAAACTTGTTTAATCATAAAAATGACCTTAGGGCACTTGTTAAAAATACCTGTTCCTGGGCACCACCCTCAACCTACTTACTAGGAATCTCTTAGGGAGGGGCCTGGGAATCTCTTTTTAATAAATGCCTTAGATGGTTCTTATGATTAAACAAGTTTAGAGAACACTTTAATGGCTTGCAGTTCAGAATAAAATTCAGGATGTCTGGAAATAGATGAAATTGCTGGAAATCTGGGCCCGGAGAGATAGCACAGCGGTGTTTGCCTTGCAAGCAGCCGATCCAGGACCAAAGGTGGTTGGTTCGAATCCCAGTGTCCCATATGGTCCCCAGTGCCTGCCAAGAGCTATTTCTGAGCAGACAGCCAGGAGTAACCCCTGAGCACCGCTGGGTGTGGCCCAAAAACAAAAACAAAAAAAAATTGCTGGAAATCATGTCATAGAGAGGTATAAGTAAGATATATACATATCTTATATATAAGATATATATATATATGTGTATATATATACATATCTTATATATAAGATATATATGTGTGTATATATATATATATATATATATATATATATATATATATATCACACAACTAGAAGTCCAGAAGCAAATTGATCCAAGTTTGGTTTATCAGCATAGTGTGATCATCTTCACATTACAGAAACCCAACAAGGGCGGTATGTGTGTGTGTCGGTGTGTAGTTGTGTGCATGTGTGTGTTTAGCAGTAAGAGGCTTTTTCCAAAAAAAAAAACACACAGGAAGGTACTTGCAAAAAAAACGTCACAGGTTATTTCTAGTCTACACCAAGTATTAGCAAGGAAATAGAAATTCCATGGTGACATGGTTATATTGGAACAATTTGTTCCTTCTAAAATTCTAGCATCCTAATAAGCTGCCACTTCTGTTAATAAGAAACACAAAGAAGACACTGGTGGTGGGAATCGCCCTGACTCACTGTATATATAAAATTCAACTATGAAGGACTCTGCAGATCACAGTCGTTTCAATAAAAGAAAAACTTTGAAAAATACAAAGAAATGGTTGCTAAGGGAAGTGGAAATTATCCAGTTGTTCTCCAAATGTTTCTAATTCTCCACACGGGGAATTGTCCTTCCCAACTCTATCCAGTTAAATGTGGGCAAGCGTATTCTGTGTCACCACAGCAAAAGTTGTGAGAGTCAATGCAAGAGTTTCCAATATCTATCCTGAAATTCATGAAGCTCCCTGGGCTCCTAAGTGACTATCTGAGAAATCCCTGAGAACCCCTTCCTCTCCCCCATTCCCACTTCCGAACAAGTAACTTGAATAAGAAACAAAACTCCACTGTTAAAATCATTAGGTAAGAGGGATAGCTGTTTCTTGCAGTATATATATATATATATATATATATATATATATATATATATATATATATATATATATATATATATATATATATATACCTGCTCATCTTAAAAGAGGGCTTTGTAGAGTTTACAGTGCAGACAGACACTAGCTGAGAATTACTCTGGAATCACCTGGAAGCATCTGCTGAAAAGACAAGCACAACTATACCTGCAGAGTAATTGCATTGGCAGCAACTGATAGACCAGCTGTAATACCTTTATTTTAATGGCTGACGTAGCTTAAAAATATATATATCCTTTCTCCCCCTGAAATAAATAAGTGGTACCTATAGAGATACTAGATGGAACTATTTTTTCCTTTCTGCTGCTAGATCTCTCAAAATAATAATAATAATAACAATAATAATAATAATAATAATAAAAAAACACTGTAATCCTTGCAACAAAAGCTATGACTAAATGCATATTGTTTTCAGACCCTGCATTTAAGACTTCAAATCTATTGACCAGCAGCATCCTGGCAAAACTGCTGCTATTTATTCCTGACACTATCATTTCCCAAACCAAGGCTTACAGTTTTAGTAATTTTATCTAAATCATAGAGATGGTGAATTGTCAAAATCTTGACTCAATGTTAGTCTGTTTGATTTCTCTCCTGCTTATTCTCTTACAAGGTTTTCTGTTAGGATATATTCTACATATGTCCTGGTGGGCTATGTAATCAGAGAAGCTGTCATAGGTACCTCTCTGCCCTAGGCACCACTTAAGTCCATGATGTTGAGCAGAGCCCATCAGATTACCAATTTATCAGAAGCAAACCATTGCACTAGGAAAAGGAAAACTCAGAGAGAATCAGCCTCCTCCTACATCATTCTCAAGTCCATATTGTGCATCATCTCCCTCTCTTACCTCCATTTCTCATCATGAACATGGGATGATACCATAATAACAGCAGCATCCATCGAGCTTATTTAGGCAGCTACACTAGGCTAGGTCATAAGGAATACAGAGATTTGGATTCAAAAAAAGGTAAGGTGGGATCTGAAGAGGTAGTTCAGCAGGTGAGGCTCCCTGCTTGCCTTACATGCATTCTACCTGGGTTCAGTCCATGGCATCCATATGGTTCCCTCAAGCATCACTAGTAGTGATTTCTCAATGCAGAGCCAAGAATAATAGCATTGTTGGGGCTGGCTTAAAAAATAAAATAGAGGGGCCAAAGAGGTAGCGCTAGAGGTAAGGTGTCTGCCTTGCAAGCACTAGGCAAGGAAGGACAGCGGTTAGATCCCCTGGCGTCCCATATGGTCCCCCCAAGCCAGGGGCATTTTCTGAGCACTTAGCCAGGAGTAACCCCTGAGCATCAAATGGGTGTGGCCAAAAACAAAAAAAAATAGAATAAATGGGATAATGTGGTAGAATTTGATATTGGAAAATCTTATCAAATTTAGATAAACTGACAAGGTAAGAAAATATGCTCCGTATCTTGTCACACACTCTTTACTTTTTTCTATTTGAGATGTTAATCCCAATACCGCTTCTCTTTATCTACACTTTATATTTTATCTACACTTTTTGTACTTTTTATCCTCCATTGGAATGATGAACTATCAACACAAGGAACACTTTTTTCTTCAGTTTCACACAGCTTGAACCTGGTGAACTCACTGTCCGATGGATGATGAGTTCTCTATGAAAACATTAAAGAGAGTTACAGACCATGTGGATCTTCAGTTTCTACAAGATGTTTTTGCCTACTTTTGTTTGTTTTTGTTTTTGCTTTTTGTTGTTTGTTTTTCTCCATGGAAACTCTAGATAAGCAACATAGATTCTATACCCCTATTATTTTGGATAATAAATCAAAATTCTAAAGTTTCTTTTTTGGGTCATACCTGGCAGTGCTCAGGGGTTACTCCTGGCTCTATGCTAAGAAATCACTCCTGGCAGGCTCGGGGGACCATATGGGATGCTGAGACCCGAACCAATGACCTTCTGCATGAAAGGCAAATGCCCTACCTCCATGATATCTCTCCAGCCCCCAAAATTCTAAAGTTTCAATTGACTTGGCTGAGATAAAAAGTAAGCAAGGAATGCAGCCAGAAAACTATCCTCATTGTGGTACATACATCTTGTGGGGTGAGAAAGAGAATACTAGAGATGAAGGAGAGACAGGGTGTATTCTTCTCAATAACACTTACCCTTGTCTATACTCTATACATATCTATCATTCCTTCCAAATCTAAATCTTCTAGAGGTCCAAAGAAAAGAAGAAAGACAGTGACAGAGAATAATAGGCAAAGAATAGAAGAGGGAGAGGAAGAAAAGTGATTTGGATCCAATCCTAATTCCTAATCCCAAGATAACTTGGCAAGATCCACATTGAGAGACTAAATCAATGACTTTTTATAGCCAGAGATAAGTGGGCACATTTTCACATTGACAAATTATCAAAGAGTAATTTTAGTAATGTCGTTAGACTATAATAGCAATAGAATGCAATTTAGATATACATATCCTTTTTCTAATCATCATTTGTCCATCAGCCTTGGAGGTCAAGTTGAATTTAATCTTTCTTGATTGCCATACTTTTGGTTTCAGTCTCCCTGTCCTCACTAAGTCTCCTGTAATTTCAATTTAGCACATACATAAGGGAAAGGCATGGGCCCAAAAACTAAAAGGCAGAGTGGTTCTTCTTTGTTAAATCATGACAAGGAAGGTTTGTTGTAATAATAATTTTCTTCAGATGCCCAGTCTTCTCCACACCTCCACAAATATACCCACTTGAATAAACCATTGCATATTTCAGGAAACTCCCAACAGCTCTGCAAAAGGACTTTTTTTACAAATAGGTTTTAGGCAGTCGAGGAAGCATGACTCTTGAATCCTTAAAATCATCTATTTTTTATGTGTAAATAAACAGGGGAGGAAAGGAGAAGGCATCCATACAATTTTAATGAACAAGATTTCCATCGGTCATCAAAAGAAAATCAAAGGTAGCTTAATGGACACTAGGAAGCTATTTTTCTAGTGATTTTTCTGCTTAGCTCTCCAGGGAAGGAAAGTGGCTGCTAAATGAAAAAGAAAAAGTGATGCTCTGAGTATGTTTTCCTGTCATCTCCCTGTCTTTGATCTTGCACTTCCTAAGAAAGAAGCTCTTAACCTCTAGTGTCAAATCAATGTTGGAAATGCATGGTTTATTTTAAGATCCACTTCAAGTATGTAGAAACTCTATAAAACGGGCTAAGTCTTCATTTCCCTCAAAATTCAAACAGCAGCTGCCATTCAAACAACCAATAGACTTCAAAACTATTGACTACATGCTTGCCTTGCAAGCAGCCGATCCAGGACCAAAGGTGGTTGGTTCGAATCCTGGTGTCCCATATGGTCCCCCGTGCCTGCCAGGAGCTATTTCTGAGCAGACAGCCAGGAGTAACCCCTGAGCACTGCCGGGTGTGACCCAAAAACCAAAAAAAAAAAAAAAAAAAAAAAAAAAAAAAACTGATTTGAACTACAATCATTAATTATTTTGAAGATAGAAGTGTTTGCTAAATAAAATTTACTTACTCAATTTAACTAGTCATAATGTTTTAAAGACAAACATGCACATGGACACTAAGTGGATTCTACCAATTAGTATATTCTCCATAGATTCGTCCTGGAGGAAGCTGAAATGCCCTTCGTCACACTTGCAGTCTATCATTGGATCTGTTTGAATTCCCTTTTCAAGGGAATGAAGTGTATTATGTTGCCAGAAGGATACTCCATCATCTATAATAAATATTCATCTGCATGTATCATGCACTTTGAGCTGCATGACTGATGAACTCTAGCTCTGGAAATGAATGGGAAACTCGCTAAGACAAATGTCACCTTTCAGCACTGTTCTTACAGATAAATTGCAGTTAGATTTAAACAAAGTCAGTAATTTCATGCTTTCTAACTGGCTCATGGTTTTGCCCCCGAACCCCCACTCCTTTTACAGGGTGCTAACACCTGATTTGATTAGTTAGGTTTGGGCACATTCTAATAAGGAATGTCAATGATCTTTGTTTTGTGCTCTTATTATTGAAGAACAATTCCACTCGTGATACTCACCTAGGTATTTGTGCAATTTGACAAGTTTTAGACTCAAATAGTTACATTCATGGGTCATAAGCATACATACATACATATGGCTCTTTAGAAAGCAAAATGGCAGCATGCCATTAAATCACATTCATTATGTGATTCAGGAATGCCTCACCTGGGTATTAATCTGGAATTTTTGAAAGGGGTACCATTTATCACTTAGTTCTCCATTGCCCGACCCCCGTTCTTTCTGTAACCTTACCTGCAAGAAAGACCTGCCCATTTCTGGACGGGGTCTTTGAGGGGTTACAAAAGGTTTGGCCAGAAGGCCAGGAGGGAATTTTGGAGAGGATTGGGAGGAGGAGTTTGGAGAGAGATTGAGCAAGGAAGATGGATGGAGTGGAGATGGCTGAGGGACAAGGTACTATTCAGGGCTGAAGAGGGATCCAGAATAAATGGTTATGATAGGCCACATATGTTGGCCAGGGCCTGAATAAAGATGATATACCCTGAAGCCTGCCTGTGAGTTTTCTCTCCTCTGCTATCCTGAAGCTGCAGCCCTGACGGCTGGAGAAAGTGCTTACACGTGGTCCTGGGCTGGAGGAGAAAGGCCTCTTATCCCTCCATCACCATTCACCACCATCCAAGCCCATCCAAAGGGCTTATATTCTACAGTTCTCTAGTTTCATTTCGAGTGAAGAGAGGATTTTACACCCTTCCTTGAAGATTCAGAATCCTCTCTTTACGCTGCTCCAAGTTGGAGGGAAGGACTCATAATATATGTGAATATTTGGGGAGCTACTCAGACAAGAGCTTCTATAAATTTATTTCACTCCCTTTCTCATCCTTGTTTTGTTCTATATTGAGTAAAGGTGATATTGGAATTTCAAGTCAGAAGAAAAAATATTAGAATATTTATGTAGCTAGTATATTATTCTTCATCTAGCTAATCCTAGAACTTTGCTCTCATTTGTATCACAATCTTGTGAGAGAAAAAGAGGTTTTATGTACTAGCTTTCATTTAACACCAGTTATCTTTTACTCAAAGATATCTATTGATGGGGCCAGAGCAGTGGCACAACTGTAGGACTTTCGCCTTGTACCCGGCTGACCTAGGATGGTTCCATCCCCCGGTGTCCCATGTGGTCCCGCAAGCCAGGTGCTATTTCTAAGTGCACAGCCAGGAGTAACCCCTGAGCATCACCGGGTGTGGCCCAACCCTCCCAAAAAAGATATCTCTTGATACTGGTGGTAAAATGGGTATTGGAATATTGTATGCTTAAACTCATCTATCAATAACTTTATAAATCATGGCCATTATATTTAAAATAATTTAAAGATATTTATTATAGAACTTTATCGGAGGTGAGGGAGTCCACACCCAGTGATAGTCAAGGATCTCTCCTGGCTTTGCACTCAGAAATTAGTCCAGTTTTGCTCAAGGAACCCTATGTGATGGCGAAATTTGAACCCAGTTGGCTAAATGCAAGGCAAACACCCTACCCTCTAGCCTCCTATTGTGAATGTTTTTATAACCAACAATGAAAAAATTAAGAACATAATTCACTAAATATAATGTAAAATATTAGGCTGCTTGTACAATAATAAATGCAGGTACATAGCATTTACACTAAAATAATGAAGAAAAACTGGGAAAGATAAAACAACACTGGCAAGACATCAGTAGTACTAAATTTGGAGATTAAACATTGCTTGGTATATTGATTTTTCTCTAGAAATAATGGGGATATAAAGGATAGGAGAGTAGCACTTAAGTTGTATGCAAACTATTGAATATTTATTTTATTTAAAGTATATGTGGGATATACCACTATGTAACATTTATGTGTAATATATCATATGATTTCTATTAATATTTATCATATATGTATATAAAATTTTAATAAAATATTTATGTGAGTATTTATTTTATGTTTATAATGAAAGGTTCTGACTCATAAGTTAAAGTTTTATCAATTGTAGATCAAAAACTTGGCAAAAGTGATTGATGTGAGCAAAACAATGAACACTGGAATATTTAATTTGGACAGGCCTACCCTAAAGTGTGTGCCAGGATTTGCCTATTTACTGCTTCAAGGAAGTAGGAATTGATACCATCATTACCAGACATCTCCTGTCCTGCCCTCATAGACATGTTTCAGGTACGATAATTCTTGTAAATTTGTAGAAGACTGAAAAATAGTGATATATCTATATCAATTTAAATTAAAAACAAAAGTTCTAACCTACATTAGATTATGTTCATTGTGATGTATTCAAATGAAAACTTAACCCACACCAAAATATATATATATATATATATATATATATATATACACATATATACTAGCCTTATTCATAATTCACAAAACTTAAGAGGAACTGTATGTCCCTCAATAGATTCATATATAGACTGGGGAATATTGAATGATAAACATATAACAAATGATCTATCAAAGTCACAAAAAGACATGAAGAAAAATTGAAGACACACTTTTAGTAAAGAAGTCCAGTTTAAAAGACTTAAACTATGTGATTCCTGCTAGGTTAATATACCTCAAAGACAAAAGCGGTACTATTTTGTACAACTTTATCAATAGTTGCCAAAAGTTGAAAGAGAAAAGTGACAAGAATAATTAAGTGAGGTATAGACTATTTTAAGGGCAGCAACGCTATTCTGTGTTATGTTAAAATAATATATATATATATATAATAAAAGAAAATAACCATGGAGTTTTATTGGTTTTTTTGTTTGTCTTTGTTTTTGAGCCATACCCAGTGGCATTTAGGTGTTTCTCCTGGCTCTGCACTTAGAAATCACTCCTGGCAGGCTGGGGGACAATAAGGGATGCTGATGATTAAAACTAGGTCAGCCGGGCCCGGAGACAGAACACAGCGGTGTTTGCCTTGCAAGCACAGATCCAGGACCAAAGATGGTTGGTTCGAATCCCAGTGTCCCATATGGTCCCCCGTGCCTGCCAGGAGCTTTTTCTGAGCAACCAGCCAGGAGTCACCCCTGAGTATCACCAGGTGTGGCCCAAAAACAAAAAAAAAAAAAAAAAAAAAAAACAACAACAACAACAAAAAAAAAAAACAGGTCAGCCAAGTGCAAGGCTATCACTTGACCCCAACCATGTTATTATTAGTCAAATTATTTATTACTGTCAGAACTGTGAATTGCACAACAGAGAATAAACCTTAGTGTCAACTATGGACTTCACTTCGTAATAATGTACCTGTATTGGTTCGTTGGTTGTGAAAATTACACCATGCTCATGAGAAAGTCAATAATAGGAAAAAGTGGGTGACAATGAGGAGACAAAACTTCCTTGCTGCACAATTGTTCTAAAGGCCTAAAAATTAAAAAAATAAATAAATAAGTAAAGCCTAGGGCTGGAGTGGTGGCACAGGCAGTAGGGAGTTGGCTTTGCAGGCACTAACATAGGGTGGACCACAGTTTGATCCCCCAGTGTTTCATATGGTCCCCCCAAACCAGGAGCAATTTCTGAGTGCATAGCCAGGAGTATCCCCTGAGCATCATTGGGTGTGGCCCAAAAACCAAAAACACTTAATAATAAATAAAATAATAAAATAAAATAACAAATAAAATAATAAAATAAAATAAAAAGCTAAGAAGACAAAACAAAGGGACTGAAGATATAATACAGAAAATAGTGAACACTCTTCAAAAGCCAGGAGCACAGAGACACCTGAGTACCACTGGGTGTGGAAAAAATAAAACACACACACACACACACACACACACACACACACACATATATATACATGGACCAGAGCAATAGCACTGTGGGTAGGGTGCTAACATATGACTTACATGTGACTAACCAGGATTCAATCCCCTGGCCTCCCATATGATCTTCCGAGCTTATCAGGAGTGATTCCTGAGGGCAGTGTAGTGTTAGGAGTAACCCCTCAGCACCAAGGAATGTGGCACCCCAAAATATATGTGTTTGTGTGTGTGAAAATAAAATGAAGGTGACCTTAAGGAAAGGAGAAAGGAGGGTGAATAAATGGAACTCAATGCATTTTAGTGGCAAAAACTTAATGTAGTATTTGCAAATATTGCTTTATAATAACTCACAACTGAAATGTCATGTTATAATGCAATGTTACTTCAATAAAAATTTTTAAAATGGGGGGTAGGGGGGAATGTTACACAGATGAAGGGGGGTGTTCTGTTTGTGACTGGAACCCAACTATGATCACAAACATATTTATAGTTGGGTTTCAGTCATAAAAAGTATACTATTTTCATCAGTGCAGCCTTTCTGCCACCAATGCTTAAATTAGTTTATTTAAAGAGTATATATTGCAAAGTTGACCATAATACATTTGTTTTCAGATAAGTGAGTGAAATTTTATTTTAAAGGAATAGAAATAAAAAAGAGGGGCTGAAGAGATAGCATGGAGGTAAGATGTTTACCTTGCACATAGCAGGTCGGTGGTTCAAATTCCGGCATACCATATGGTCCCCCGAGCCTGCCAGGAGCAATTTCTGAGTGTAGAGCCAGGAGTAACCTCTGAGCGCTGCTGGTTGTGAGCAAGAAGAAGAAGGAAGAAGAAGAAGAAGAAGAAGAAGAAGAAGAAGAAGAAGAAGAAGAAGAAGAAGAAGAAGAAGAAGAAGAAGAAGAAGAAGAAGAAGAAGAAGAAGAAGAGAAGGAGGAGGAGGAGGAGGAGGAGGAGGAGGAGGAGGAGGAGGAGGAGGAGGAGGAGGAGGAGGAGGAGGAGGAGGAGGAGGAGGAGGAGGAGGAGGAGAAGGAGAAGGAGAAGAAGAAGAAGAAGAAGAAGAAGAAGAAGAAGAAGAAGAAGAAGAAGAAGAAGAAGAAGAAGGAGAAGGAGGAGAAGGAGAAGGAGAAGGAGAAGGAGGAGAAGAAGAAGAAGAAGAAGAAGAAGAAGAAGAAGAAGAAGAAGAAGAAGAAGAAGAAGAAGAAGAAGAAGAAGAAGAAGAAGAAGAAGAAGAAGAAGAAGAAGAAGAAGAAGAAGAAGGAGGAGGAGGAGGAGGAGGAGGAGAAGAAGAAGAAGAAGAAGAAGAAGAAGAAGAAGGAGGAGGAGGAGGAGGAGGAGGAGGAGGAGGAGAAGGAGATTAAATGACTCCAGTTACACATTGACATATAAATCTGTGCATTCTTATGAGAATGACAACATTAAACAAAAAAAATGAAGTTGTTGGCAGCCACGTGGTCCAAGAATTCCAAGCATACTGACTTTTGAGGAGCATATTTTCAGCTACCAGGTCTTCAGGGAGTACTAGAAGGTGGGGGGTTGTGTGGGAGGGTACCACAGTCACTCCAAATAATTCCTGGTGATATCAGCCCAAATACTGGCATACTTGGAGTTTTTGGTAAGACTGTTGTCTCTGCAGAGAGTCAAAAAGGATTGGTGAACAGGGTCATAAGCCAAGTGATGATTTATTGATGATGGGTGCAGTAGTCATGGCTTCAGCTGGACAGGAGCTTGGTCTGCCCTCTCTTTCTGAGATTGCCAGATTTCCGTGTGTTGGCCAGTGTATCAATGATTTTCGTGACTTAGTTTATATCTCTTTCCAGCACAAAGAGAGTCTATGGAGCTTGCTAGGTGCAGAGATGGTGACTGTGGTTGTGGGTGTGGTTACAACTGCCAGGCCTTCTGGAAGTATGAGAAAGTAAGGGGCTGAGAGAACACTGTCCACCTTCACTCTAAAAAAATCCTGGAGATATCATCCCAAATACTGACATAACTGAAATTTGGTCAGAATGGTGTCTTTTCAGAGAGTTTTAGAGGAGTGGTGAAGCAGGACCATAAGCAAAGCATTATTTATGGCTGATGGGAACAACAGGCATTGCTTTGGCGAGGCAGACACTTGACTTCCTAAGATAGCTAGCTTTCAGCCACTTGGCCAGTGTAGCTGTGATTTTTTTATGGCTTGGTTTCAATTTTTTAATTTAATATACTAATATTTTTAACAATTCTAGAAAAATAGATACAAGACCATCTTAACCATCAAAAAGGCATTGATGGCATTTGAAGTGATAAAGATGAAATGAGTAACCCTTCATAGTCAAGGCCAGGGAACTGCTTCTAAGATTTGAAACTTTGCCTTCTTGGTTTCTCTCTGTTCCTCCAATTCTTTTACTTTTAAGAAAATTAAAGAGTTGTAAATAAGTCACCATGGAAGCATTCAATAGAGTGTAAAGTCAGACAATTAATACATTTATGATACTATAGCATTTATTAAAAATGAAACATCAAATACCATGCTTAATTCAAAATAAAGAAAACATGAACATAAAATTTTGAGGGCATGAAACAATGATCCATGCATTCTTAATGATTAATAACCAGTTCTGTACACCTGAGGCACTACTAGTATTGTGTCTCATGCTGTTGAAATTACAGTTAAAACTACACCTAAAAACATGAAAGAAAAATTTATAAATACAAGAGAAAAGATGCTGGATTGTGTGTGATTACAACATGTGATTTTAATCACTTGAATGTGTTTTTAGAAGTTACTTATTAATCATTCATTATTGAGCAGTGCTTTCATATAAGGACTATGCATTCTCAACTTATAAGTCTTTGATTGTAACAAACTTTTAGGTTAAGGCTTTAATATAAAAAGAAAGTTAAGTTCATAAATGTGCTGAAATCCTAGATTCTGGAGAGCTAGCAGGTGCTAATCATGTGCAAAATGTTTCTGTTATTTCCAAATAAATCTAACCAGTACTCTTGTGTTATTCATTGTGGTTTTCATAGGCATAAGCACCAATGTGCTGCGGGAATCACAGAGATAAGTTAGATCACAGAGATGTCTTGCTTTTCAAACAAATGATGACTGAAAAACAAACTAAGTTTCCGCTATCATTGAGTCAGATTCCAAAAATTTCACAAGCTGGCAGGAAAATGGCAAATGCAAACTGCAAACATGGTCGGAGATCTTAATGATAGTTCCTCAAACCTGAAAAGATTATGGCTGAGAAGCTGCACTTCCTGTGTTTTCCATTATTTAATAATTTATCATATGAAATCCATTGACCTTTTAGTCGACTTTTTAGAGGAAGTTGCAGCGTTAATTATGGGTTATCTGCTTTATTGAGCAGCATTAGCATACAAATAGGACATCAATAACCAATTACAGTCACCATCTTGGAAAGCAGGTCTCTTCCCCCAGACTCTATAACTGCTAACTCAGCCACTTCAAGGTCTTGGCACTTTGCATTAGTGGTGTTCAAGAATGTGGTTCATGTGACAAACTACATGCCTGGCATGTTCAAGGCTCTGGATTCAAACTCAGCATTCCATGCCAACTCCTACACCCAAACCCACTAAAGTGGTCCCAAACATTCCCCATAAAATGGCTGATGAGACAACGAAGAGGTAAGTTGCTTGTCTTGCATTCAACTGACCCTGTTTCATCACCAGTAGTACAAATGGTTCCCTAGCATTGCTGGGGCTATTTATGATTGTATTCAGGAGTGGCTCCCTGAGCATCCTAGGGTATAGCCCAAACCCTCCTACTCCCCACTTCCCACCACACACAACCACACATTTTTTTATATAGCTGGATTTGGCTCTTAGACTATAGTTTGCCCATTCTGGCTTGAAGCCTGGACTCTGGCATCAAAGAGAACTGAATTAGAGATCCAGTTAGCCCCACCTACCACTGTTTGACCTGTCACAAATTACAGTTTCCTATAGCTGGGTTTCCTTAACTGTAAAATGGAAATAATAGGGGCCGGAGAGATGGCATGAGGTAAGGCATTTGCCTTGCATGCAGAAGGTTGGTGGTTCAAATCCTGGCATCCCATATGGTCCCCGAGCCTACCAGGGGTGATTTCTGAGTGTAGAGCCAGGAATAACCCCGAGCACTGCCGGGGGTGTGACCCAAAAAAATAAATAAATAAAATAAAAATGGAAATAATAAAGTATCTATCAGACATTCCCATGAAAGCCTTTCTAGTGTGGAAGTCACAGTGACTTTCATGGAAGGCTTAAACAATCTCTTCCCACCTCACCCTCCCCTATTTCCAATTCAGTGCTGCTATGTTAATCTTTCAGTCTAGGATCAGGGTATCCACAGACCCCAGTGCCCCAGTCTCTCCCTTCTCATAGCTCCCATACTCTGCTCCCACCTTTCAGGATCCAGATTCAAATGCAGTTTCACCCAGGGATGCCATTTAACCTCAGATAGCTTCACCCAGGTAAAGCTACGCCACAGCTTCACCGCAGCCCTTCTGACTCTGTTCCTTTTTCTTGTTGTTCTCAGTATGTATCCTATTGTCAGTTATTATCTCACTCATCATTTTGCAAGCCTGCACTAAACTGTCATGCAAGAATTGTGCCACTCTACCTCCAGCACCAACCAGCACAGTGCCTGGTTTGAAGAGCCAATCAGTATGTATGTGTATGATTAATAAGCAATTCAGTCATTCCTGTAACTGAACCCCCTCTCATCAGGAAAACAGTCCAATGTTCTCTCCCTTTATGACATCAAGCATGGTAGACCAATGACTCACGTCTCTTCAAAAAATTATTTTTCTCACACGAATTCTTATCAAGTGGCTATATTTTGATGTGTGAAGTGATTAAGTCATTGACTTATAGTATTTAAGTGTGCCCAAAACATTGCATCTTAAGCTACTCTAGGGGTTTCTAGGGCTTTCATTCCTAGTGGAAGGCCCCTCTTACTATGAAGTACCACTTAACATCAAGGACCAGCAGAACCAAACATGTTAAATTGAGATCAGACCAGGAATGGAGCATTCAAGTTGCATTCATGAGATCATGAAACCTGGGAGGGAGGAAGGGAGGGAGGGAGGGAGGGAGGGAGGGAGGGAGGGAGGGAAGGAGGAAGGGAGGGAGGGAAGGAGGAAGGGAGGGAGGGAGGGAAGGAGGAAGGGAGGGAGGGAGGGAGGGAGGGAGGGAGGAAGGAGGGAAGGAAGGAGGGAGGGAGGGAGGGAGGGAGGGAGGGAGGGAGGGAAGGAGGAAGGGAGGGAGGGAGGGAAGGAGGAAGGGAGGGAGGGAGGAAGGGAGGGAGGAAGGAGGGAAGGAAGGGAAGGAAGGGAGGGAAGGAAGGGAAGGAAGGAGGGAAGGAAAGAAGGAAAGGGAGGGAGGGATGGAGGGAGGGAGGGAAGGAAGGAAAGGAAGGAAGGGAGGGAGGGAGGGAGGGAGGGAGGGAGGGAAGGAAAGAAGGAAGGAAGGAAGGAAGGAAGGAAGGAAGGAAGGAAGGAAGGAAGGAAGGAAGGAAGGAAGGAAGGAAGGAAGGAAGGAAGGAAGGAAGAAGGGAGGGAGGGAGGGAAGGAAGCAAGGAGGGAAGAAAGGAAGGAAGGAGGAAGGAAGGAAGGAAGGAAGGAAGGAAGGAAGGAAGGAAGGAAGGAAGGAAGGAAGGAAGGAAGGAAGGAAGGAAGGAAGGAAGGAAGGAAGGAAGGAAGGAAGGAAGAAGATAAAAGCATGGAAGAGAAGAAAAGAAAAATATTGATCCTGAGGGACCAGGGTGATGGGGCCAGCAGATAGAGCTCTGAGGCAGACCTGAGTTTGAACCTCAACGCTACATATTATATCTCCTGAGTCCAACCAGGAATAATTTCTCTGCGCAGAGCCAGAAAAAATCCCTAGCATTGCCTGGTGTGATATAAAACTAAAAATAAAATATTGAACCTGAGTTTTACTGTCAGCTGACTCAGAGCAGTTATGTGACCTTGGACAATTTAAGAACTCCTGCCAAATTTCTTTTTCTCAACTGCAAATATGAACATTTTCAGCAAGAGTCTACCCTTTAGCAATAATCTACCATTCTCTGAAGCAGCTTCCAGCTGTTGAGCCACAGGTAAGGGCAACATTAAAAATAGATGGATTCGAACACACCTGTTTCTTAAGAAACATGCCAGCCACGTCAGAACAAATCCTCCCATGTTCTCTTCTCGTAGAAATCTCAGCCAACATGAACTTCCCTGGGCCAAGCCAGTCCCAGAAATTATTAATTATTGTCACCGCAGATAGGTAGATGAAGAAGTGACAGATGGTTCATGTGAAATAGTCTAAAATCACCTGCTATGAAATTAATTCCCCATCTTGGAGGCTTGGGGCTCAGAACACCGTGCAAAAAAATGACTGTTGATAAATTGTGTGTGTTTGCGTGTCAGCCTCTCTGCAAACACCTAAATAATATATGTCATATCATGTTTTCTTTTCGCCATCTCGTTTTAATACATTATCATTTATAGAAAACTGCAGGGAAACGGGGAACATCAATCAAGCCATTAATTCCTGAGATTATGCTAATGAGATGCCTGGAGGGTTGGTTTCCCAGAATAGCTTCTCTCCCAGGAAGGATGCTCTTGGCTTTTCCCCTGCCCAGATCGCCCTGCTTAAATCCGGAGCCTTCACACAGAGAGGGTTTCTCTTAAAAGGGCACCCACCCAACATGCTGGTTCTGGGGCAGGGTGGTGGGAGAGGAGAGGAGGGAGGAGAGAGACTGGTTCTGCCAGACAGTCAGAGCCAGCAGTTTCCCTGGCAAAGCTGATGATGGAATGAAAATGTGTGAATCACAGAGGGGAGAGAGACAGGAGACCCCAGTTCCTGGTCTTTGGAGTCCTCCCCAGTTAGCACCCCTGCCGGGTGCAAAGTGGAGGAAGAAGACAAAAGCAAAATAAAGAGTTCTGAATAAGACACTCTGTCAGCTGAGATGGCAAGAGGAGACCAGAGCAGCATGATTCCAGTTCCTGTGAGAGAAAATCGGGGCACACCAAGTTGGTGCCCGAGGAGAAATCCTCGATCAGAACATTTCCCCCTCTAGAGTCACTTATTGGTCACAGCACAAACTTGCTGCACAAATTGTATGGACCATCAGCCCCATTTTCTGGACTGATCTCCAAGAGGTGATTCAAAGTTGCCTAGCTGGTAAATAAATAAATATTGACATAAAAATTATAAACATGCCTCCCAGGGAGATATTCTGGAGTCCATATCATCTGCTTCAGACATGTATATTGCATACATATGGAAACCTGGTGAGCTTCGATGTACTCTATGTACTTTTGCCACTCCTTCAGAAAAAGAGAAATAGGATACACTGGCAGGGTTTCTAACATGCTTCCAAATGAAAGTCACAAGCTAGAGAAAGATAGCCAAGGGAGTCTGCTGATGAGTGAACAGCTTTATGGTTCGTGGTGAGAATCTATGAATGTGATCAATTAATTGCATAGAACTACAGAGAAAGAGAGAAAGACAGGGGGATGATACAGAGAGTGAAAGAGAGAGACAACTGAGAGACGGAGAAAAACTAAAGAAATTGAACACATTCTGAGGATTGACATAAGGTAGACTTCCTGGCATTGTACTAAAGTTGTGCAACATGTTTCCATTGGGAGAAACTGGGTGCCAGGTAAATGGGCATTTCCATTACAATTTCTATACACTGGAGTGGGGGGGTGCCTTTAAAATACCTGTTAGAGCTCCAGTGTAAGGACTCGAGAGATACATTTAGATGTAGTCATGATAGAAAAGCTTCATGATGGGGTTAATGACTTTTATTTTTTATTTTCTGGAGGGTTTTTTTTTTTTTTTTTTTAGTTTTTTGGGCCACACCCGGCGATGCTCAGGGGTTACTCCTGGCTGTCTGCTCAGAAATAGCTCCTGGCAGGCACGGGGGACCATATGGGACACCGGGATTCGAACCAAGCACCTTTGGTCCTGGATCGGCTGCCTGCAAGGCAAACACCGCTGTGCTATCTTTCCGGGCCTGGAGGTTTGTTTTATGGGGGTTTTTATTTGTATTTAGAGCTTCACTCGGCACTGCTCAGGCTTATTCACCACTGTATTCATTCTTGGCAGTGCTTACGGGACCATATAGGGTACAGAGGACTGAATCCACTTTGGCCACATGCAAGATGAATGCCCTATCCACTCTGGGCATGATGGGATTAGTGATTTATGAAGTAAGAGAACCCAGAGTTTCCTTTCTTCCCTTCTGCCCTCGTTATTGTGACAGTAAACACACAGATATTCCCATCTACACTTAGAAAATAGCTCCCTCCAGAAACCCAATATGCTGGCCAGTAGATCATGGACTTCTAGTCTCCAGAGAGTGAAAAAGAAATATCTGATAATAAAATAACAGATGATCTTATTTAGCTGTGGAATAAATAAAACACATATCAAACAAACAATGACAAACATAACCTTGGGGTTACAGAGATTACCAAGCACTGGAGGGAGAGTTAAAGAGAATGAAGAGGACAAGAGGGACATGGGGACACATAAAGACAGTGGTGGAGGGCCGTAGGCACTTTGGTGGGAGAGAATGTAGTCACTGTTTCTCAATATCAGAAATATTAACAATATTGTAACCATGTAGGAGGGAAGAAGAATGGAGAGAAAGAAATGTTCGTCATGGAAGTTGCCCAATACAGTCCTAAGAAATGTGTTTGCAAAAACTGTGACACTAAAATCACTTTAAAAAAAAAAAAAAAAGTGAGGGGCCAGAGCTGTGGCGCAAGCAGTAGGGAATTTGCCTTGCACAGGCCAACCTAGGATGAACTGCGATTTGATCCCCGGTGTACCATATGATCCCCCAAGCTAGGAGAGATTTCTGAGCACATAGCCATGAGTAACCCCTGAGCATCAGAGGGGGTGCCCCCCCCCAAAAAAGTGATGGGGCCAGAGAGTCAGCACAGCGGTAGGATGTTTGCCTTGCAATCGGCCGACCCAGGACCAATGGTGGTTCAAATCCCAGCATCACATATGGCCTCCCGTGCCTGCCAGGACTGATTTCTGTGCACAAAACAAGAGTGACCCCTGAGTGTCTAAGAGTGTGTCAGATAAAACAAACAAACAAAAAGTGAAAATAAAACTCCCGATCAACCCTACTTCCTGCCAGATTTTTTCTTGGCATCAATCACTATTTTTTCCTGACTCTGTGTCTGCATTTGTTTTCTGATAGCTAAGGTGCAGAAACTAGCAGTAGACAAAAATGTCAACTATAAGGAAAAGATGGTAAACGTGTCTCTACTAAATATGTCTCTTTTTTAGGAAAAAAGCATAACACACATGAAAAATAATGCAACAACAAATACACTAAAAAATTTCCAATGAATATCAATAAAATACATTTAATATTTAACATACAATAAAAATAGGGAGATAGATAGATAGATAGATAGATAGATAGATAGATAGATAGATAGATAGATAGATAGATAGATAGATAGATAGATAGATGGATGGATGGATGGGTGGATGGATGGGTGGATGGATGGGTGGATGGAGATAGATAGATAGATAGATAGATAGATAGATAGATAGATAGATAGATAGATAGATAGATAGATAGATAGATAGATAGATAGATAGATAGATAGATAGATAGATAGATAGATAGATAGATAGATAGATGATAGACAGACAGACAGACAGATAGGTAGGTAGGTATGGAAGGGAAGGGGCCAGGATATGGCTTAGTGACTAACACACCTTGATTGGTAAGAAGAAAAGAAAGAGGGGCCAGAAAGATAGCATGGAGGTAGGAGAAGGATGGTGGTTCGAATCCTGGCATCTCAAATGGTCCCCTGAGCCTGCCAGTAGTGATTTCTGAGTGTAGAGCCAGGAGTAATTCCTGAGTACTGTCGGGTGTGACCCAAAAATCAAAATAATAGGGCCCGGAGAGATAGCACAGCGGTGTTTGCCTTGCAAGCAGCCAATCCAGGACCAAAGGTGGTTGGTTCGAATCCCGGTGTCCCATATGGTCCCCCGTGCCTGCCAGGAGCTATTTCTGAGCAGGCAGCCAGAAGTAGCCCCTGAGCAACGCCGGGTGTGGCCCCAAAACCAAAAAAAAAAATCAAAATAATAAAAAGAAGAAGGAGGAGGAGGAGAAAAGAAAGGAAGGAAGGAAGGAAGGAAGGAAGGAAGGAAGGAAGGAAGGAAGGAAGGAAGGAAGGAAGGAAGGAAGGAAGGAAGGAAGGAAGGAAGGAAGGAAGGAAGGAAGGAAGGAAGGAAGGAAGGAAGGAAGGAAGGAAGGAAGGAAGGAAGGAAGGAAGGAAGGAAGGAAGGAAGGAAACAGAAGAAAGAAACCAAAGAGGGGTCAGAGAGATAGCACAATGGTAGAGTGTTTGCCTTGCACGTAAGGCAGACCTGAGACAGACTCGAATTCGATTTCTGTCATCCCATATGGCCCCTCCCACCCCCACCCTGAGCCTGCTAGGAGCGATCTCTGAGCGCAGAGCCAAGTGTAACTCCTGAGTGCTGCTGGATGTGACTCTTCCCCCACCAAAAAAGAAAGAAACTGAAGAAAGAAACAAAAGCCTAATCTGTACCCAGATTATTAAAACAACTCCCAGGCAGTCAATAGGACAATATACAACTCAATCAAAAATAAGCAAAGAGGACTACAGAAATAACTGAACAGGCTAGAGAACATAACAAACATGTCCAAAACCCAGCTAATACCTGACATTACATGGCCACCTGAACACCTCCTGGGTGCTGGTGGGGTCAGGGCATAAATAGCACAGCAGATAGGAGTGCAAAAAGCCTTCCACTCGATCAAACAGAACTCAATCTCTGGCATCCCACATGGTCACCTGAGCCTGCCAGAAATGATTCCTGAGTTCAGAGACAGGAGTAACCCTGAGCACCCTAGGTGTGATCCAAAATAAACAAACAAACAAACAAATGGCATGAGCTGGGAATAGCCCCTAAAAGTCATTGACTGTAATCCAAAACCAAAATAATAAATAAATAAACAAAAGATAGCAAAGAATAGGAAAATTTGGGCCCAGGAATGAGGGTCAGTGGTAGACAATATTCCTTAACTGGGTGAAACCCTGGTTTGATTCCCAGTGTCACATCCCCTCACCATGGGCAGTTGTAAGTGCCACAACAATCTGCACAATTCTTCAACACCACAATAAGTGCATTACCCTGACGTCATGATATCAACGTGATTAAACAATTAAAAGGAAATTGAAACGCATTGTTCAGTAAACTCATTTAAGTGTTTTCACCCTTATTTATATGGGAAAAACAAATTCTGACAATAATAATATGGCATCTCACGTTATTAGATTGAATAAATGTTTGAGGATCCTCCAAAAAGTTCTTAGAGGGCTGAGCTAAATTCTCAGTAATACTTGGCCAAACAGGCCAGGTACTTCAAATTTAGGTCCAAGGACATAGAAATACTTGAGCCACAAGAACTTTTGAAACACATACTTTAATTAATAGGGCCACAAATATGATGTTGAGGTGGGGAGTAGGGGCGACCATGTGGTGTCAGGGCTCATACTCAAGACTCTACACATAAAAAGCAAGTGCCACTAATTGGTAAACTGTCTCCCTTACATATAACATTGGGGGCCTTGGGGGTCACACAGTACTCAAGGGCTAATTCTGGCTCTGTGCTCAGAAATTACTCCTGACAGACTCAAGGGACCATATGGGATGCCAGGGATTGAATTCATGAGGCAGTTATCCTATCTGCTGTGCTATTGCTCCAGCCCCAACTTTTGTTTGATAACATTTTTAATTTAATAACATTTTTCTTTTTTCTTTTTTTTTTTTTTTGGAGTAACACCAGGCAGCGCTCAGGGGTTACTCCTGGCTCTATGCTCAGAAATCGCTCCTGGCAGGCTTTCGGGGACCATATGGGATGCCAGGATTCGAACCACTGTCCTTCCCCATGCAAGGCAAACTCCTTACCGCTGTGCTGTCTCTCTGGCCCTTCAATAACATTTTTAAGCCACTGCCAGTAGTGGTCAATTCATGAAGAAACAGAATTTTCATAGATTCTGATGCCAGTGTGGGTAATGAGTTCGGATGCTTTGGGGCACCATTTTATCTTATATATTAGCAATATGGTTCCAAAATATAGATCTCAGAAAACACTTATAGATCACACAAACATAATAGGTTGTGTGTGTGTGTGTGTGTGTGTGTGTGTGTGTGTGTGTGTGTGTGTGTGTTGATGTTTGACTTTGAAGAGGTCAACACCTAGCAGCACTCAAGAGCTACTAAATGATTGGAATACCATTTGGTGTCAGAAATCAAACCCAGTTCTCTTTCCTGTAAACTATATGTTCCAATCCCTTGGGGACCAATTCTCTCAGCCTAATCTTGATTTACAAGACTAAAGCATTTAAGTACAAGGTCAGTATCAACTTGCAGCCTGTTCTGAGTCCAGGCAGCTGGATATCGGGTCTGAGCTCTCAGTTCAGAATCATGCTGCGGTGTTATCAATTCAGCTGGGATAAATGTTCTGGTGCTCCATAAAAGCAAAGGTGCTCCATAGAAGCAATCCGTAAGACAGTACCAGTTTCCAGAAGCTACACTAGGTTTCTTTATGTTGGACTCAGAAAATTCAACCATTTTTGACATAAAAGTACATGTTCATGTTCTAGGGTCCCTGTACACAGTGACCATGGAAGAAGTTGGGCATAGACCTCTCTTTCTCTTTTTATTTTTTTATTTTTATTTATTTATTTATTTATTTATTGGTGTTTGGGTCACACCCGGCAGTGCTCAGAGGTTACTTCTGACTTTATACTCAAAAATGGCCCCTGGCAGGCTCGAAGGACATATGGGATGCCGGGATTTGAACCACCATCTTGTGCATACAAGGCAAACGCAGTACCTCCATGCTAACTCTCTGGCCCCTAGACCTCTCTTCTAGAGAAGGCAGAGCAAGACAGTTGGAAACCAGCAAAATTTGGACTTCTTATTGAAATATATAAAGAATGGATGTATAAATGAGTCAGAGAGAGAATACAGATGGTAGGGTGCTTGCTTTGCATGACTGATTCATATTCAATCCCTGATTGAATCCTTTGAAATGCCCCTAGGAGTGATAGCTGAGCACAGAGCCAGAAATAATACTAAGCACTGAAAGTAGTGGCAAAAGCAAGGGGCGGATAAAGCAGTCTGGAGCAAATATAGTGGCATGAGAATAGAGGTCCGGGGATTTACTAGGGTTTGTAAGGACAGAAAGGGAGGCAAAACAAAGACAGTATTTTTGTATTTGGGGGGTCACACCAAGCAGTACTCAGGGGTCACTCTTAGCAGTGTTTAAGAGATCTTATACGCAGTGCAAAGGATGAAATTGGGGTTGGCTACGTGCAAGACAAGCACCTTAGCCCTTATATCTATATCTAAAGTGCACAGAGGCTGGAGAGATAGCACAGCGGCGTTTGCCTTGCAAGCAGCCAATCTGGGACCTAAGGTACTTGGTTCGAATCCAGACCTCCCAATATGGTCCCCCGTGCCTGCCAGGAGCTATTTCTGAGCAAATAGCCAGGAGTAACTCCTGAGCATTGCCGGGTGTGGCCCAAAAACCAAAAAAAAAAAAAAAAAAAAGATCTGAGCACAGCTAGGCTCAAAGCAAAACTCAGAATTAAAACAAATAAACAAATAAAAGGGTTTCATCCTCTTATTGGGGCCGGGCGGTGGCGCTAGAGGTAAGGTGCCTGCCTTGCCTGCGCTAGCCTAGGACGGACCGCCACGGTTCGATCCCCCGGTGTCCCATATGGTCCCCCAAGCCAGGAGCGACTTCTGAGCGCATAGCCAGGAGTAACCCCTGAGCGTCACCGGGTGTGGCCCAAAAACAAAACAAAACAAAAATAAATAAATAAATAAATAAATAAATAAATAAATAAAGTGCACAGAGACAATACAGAGCAAAATTTGGAACTTCTCTCTAACTTCCAGCTTTCTATTCAGGTAAGAGTTTTTGAGAAATTTCATTCCCAGAACCAATGTCAGAACACTTTATTCTGGTCATAGCTGCCAACCAAAGATTGAAATTGCTAAGTATTAGCACTATGCGTTTTATCTTGCTTTAGAGTGTTCAGTTCACTCTCTCTGTCTCATAATAATGCATTTTAAAATCCTGGAAAGGAATTCTATTATAACTGGAGAAAAATATTTTAGATCCACCTTAAAATGTAGAATGAAGTCTTAAAAATCAAACTGCAACAGTAATCAATTATTTGATGATGATGATGATGATGATTATATCAGGATTAATAGAAGGACACTAGGCAGTGACAAAAGTGTCTCACATCTATTTGGCATAAGTACTAAGTTTCATTTGCCCTGAGCTGTATCATCAATGGAGTCCATATTAGACAAATTTGGCGATGTGGGGAGTCAATGTGTTAAGAATACAAATCCTTTAAGAAAAATGAAAGACATTCTTGCAATAATAATTTTCAGACACAAAAGAGAAAAGAGCTGGAAGTTCCAGCTCACCTCAGGAAGTCACCACAAAGAGTGATGAGTTTAGTTAGAGAAATAACTACATTTTGAACTGTCCTAATAATGAGAATGTATGAGGGAAATGGAGAGCCTGTTTAGAGTACAGGCGGGGGTCGGGTGGGGAGGAGGGAGATTTGGGACATTGGTGATGGGAATGTTGCACTGGTGATGGGTGGTGTTCTTTACATGACTGAAACCCAAACACAATCATGTATGTAATCAAGGTGTTTAAATAAAATAAATAAAAATTAAAAAATTAAAATAAAATAAAATAAAAAGAATACAAATCCATGCAGAATATGAAGCAGAATGTACAGAAACCCAAGGCAACTAATTCCACATATTGCATCCCTTAGGTCTTACTGGAATCATTTCCCTTACCAAAGTATCCCTTTCCAATCTGTTTTGCTTTTCTCAATTGAAATGCCTACATTCAATCATGAGTTTCTATTTCCGCTACGATGCAAAGCACTGACCCCTTTCCCTTTGTGATGGCAATGGCCAGCCTCATCCACCTAGCAATTAAGATATGTTTGTTGGTTTGTTGGTTTGTTTTACTGCAAGAGAGCATGTGGCCAGGTGAGAGAGAAGCAGCTACTCTAGATTCAAGGATCCTCAAGCCTAGACGATGGCTCACTTCTCTGCCCTAGTCTTACTTCCGGTAAAGGCCAAACTATGGGAAAATATGAACTGCAGTCCTTACCCATTTCACAGGGCCATTGTGAAGATGTACTGAGATAGCATTCATAAATGTACTTTGAAAAATAATCGTTACAAGGGCA
>NC_064866.1:36475811-36512164 GCF_024139225.1 Suncus etruscus
TGCAGCAGTCAGGTATCAGGTAGTTTCCTCCAGCTGAGTGTTTCTCTGGAACTGAATCAGATATCGAGCAAAAGTCCACAGTGGGGGTGGTGGGAGAAAAAGGGTTATATTGGATGAGTGCAGAAATGGTAGTTACAGCTTAAGAAGAGATATTTTTAAAATATTTTTTACCTCGCTCCTTGGATGTTAAAATAATCACAGAAATGAAGGTTGGATTCTTTGAGAGGCTGACGTTATGACAGGATTATTTGTCTAAGAAATTTATCAGGGGAAACATCTATAAAGGAAAAGAAGAGAAGTCCTGATTGATTGTACAGAGCTTGTACTAAGTAGTGAATTTGCCTTCTATGTGCCTGCCCTGGACTTCATCCCTGGTATCTTTGTTTTTGTTTTTTGTTTTTTATTTTTGGGTTTTCGGGCCACACCCATTTGATGCTCAGGTGTTACTCCTGGCTAAGCATTCAGAAATTGCCCCTGGCTTGGGGGGCCATATGGGCTGCCAGGGGATTGAACTGTGTTCCTACCCTGGCTAGTGCTTGCAAGGCAGACACCTTACCTCTAGCGCCACCTCGCCAGCCCCAATCCTTGGTATCTTATATTGTTTCCTGAAACCCACCAGGAGTGATCCTTATGTGCAGAGCCAGGAGAAAGCTTTGAGTTCTGCATATTGTGACCCTAAAACAACAATCAAACAAACAAAATAACATAGAATAAAGAAGAGACAGGAAGACCTTCAGACTTGGATAGAAACTCATAAAAGGCAAGGACAAAAGCATCTCGGACTATGGTGCATTTAAAACCTAGTGTGTGGCTAACCCAGTGGGAATCTTAAAATAAAAAATTTCCACTATAGATTTGCACCCTGCAAAAAATGAATATTGACTAGTAGTCTTGTCATTTTTAGTCACTGGTAGGAGGCGTGGTGTGATCCTGGTTTGAAAACAATAGTGGCCATAGCAGCTGCATAATTAGTCAACAGCTAACATGTTTCCCACAGTATATCTGAACAGCATGTTTTCATAACCAACCTCCAGGCTGCCAGCAATTTTTTGTTTGATGCATAGACTTCAATGAATTTTAAAAACAGATTAGAATATCATACTATACATTGTGCTCCAAACCAATGTTTCATTCCCTTCTTTGACTTTCACTTCCCCCTCTTTTTTAGCTGGAACAATCATGTTGAAAACACTCCCCGGATTTGTTGAGTTCCTCATTTGGCCTAAAAAATATTTGCATGTGAATCACCACATGAACTTCCTTTGTCTTAATGAGTTATGATTATTTTCTTGTGTTTCAGATGTTTACCTCTCTCTACACTTCCATCATTGAATTTGGGTGGGAAAGGCCTGTGCTGTTAATTGCTTCTCTGTTTTCAAGTACAAATAGAATGGGTCCAGTTTTGCAACAGGTTTGGACAAGAAACAGACCTTCCAGAAAGATATATTGTGGAAGGGGAAAATGTATTAGGAAGTATTTCATGACCGGGATCCTAAAGATGGTTAGAAATGTTTGTTGGATTCGTTTAACACACAAAATCCTTAATTTTTTTTTAAATTTTCCTTTTATGAAACAGAACCTGGTTTGATACCATTTGTACTGAGCACCACGAAGAGTGATCTCTCAGAGCCAGAGTTCCTTCAAGGGGCACTGTCTGTGCACCCAAACAAATTGAGGATGCTAAAGAAATAAAACAAAATGCTTTTATTATTACGGGAGAATGCTTTGGTGTATGAACTTGAGTCAGAACTAGAGTCACAGAGGATGGTTGAAGATAAAATGTATTAACAAACAAGTGAAGGTATTTTTTACTTTTTTTTTTTTTTTTGGGTTTTGGGCCACACCCGGCGATGCTCAGGGGTTACTCCTGGCTGTCTGCTCAGAAATAGCTCCTGACAGGCACGGGGGACCATGTGGGACACCGGGATTCGAACCAACCACCTTTGGTCCTGGATCGGCTGCTTGCAAGGCAAACGCCACTGTGCTATTTCTCCGGGCCCAGGTATTTTTTACTTTAACTTTTTTGGGGGGATACCTCCTAAGCAGGGGTCAGGAGGCCCCTACTGACAATTCTCACCAATCAAGTTAGCAGGGGCTGATGAGATGATGTTGCTTCGACTCTGTGGTGCTGAAAATTAACAAATGATGTGCAAAGGTGACTATGGGGTGTTGGAGTTTGAATTGGAATTGGTCACATGCTATATTATTTCTCTAAAATATCAAAAGTGATACCTAACCAAGTACAAAGTTCACAGAATTATACTGCATTCCTGCAGGGTCTTTATAAGTTAAACTTTACTTATATTAACATCAGATAGATTGCTTCTTCTAAAAGGCAACTTGTAGTTACATAGGAGATCTCTAAGTCTCCAATTTCACTTCAACCCCAACTCATGAAGCTATATTAGTTTTCTTTCTATTTTAAAACATCTATAGCATGCTTTGGGGCCTATACACTAGCTCCTCTCTGCTAGGTATCAGTATAATGTCTATTCTATACAGAACCCTTCCTGTCTTTCACCACCATTGAGCGCCATTTTCCATATACTCTTAGTTCTATTATCATGTTACCATAGAGTTGATCAAAGTCTGTGCTTTTTTTTTGTTTATTGTGTATCTCTCATTCACATTTATTTTACTGCATTATCATGGTTTACAATAACATCTATCTTAATGTTTTTAACCTACAATGCTATATAGTACTACACTTGCTATCAGAGTATCCTGCATTCAGTATCCGAGATGTCAGGATCTCTGTTCCACATAGTGTTTCTTATATCTTATATAGTATGTATAGGATAGATGGATAAACTATATTGATAAATAAACTACTAAACTCAACTCACATCTATGCTTATAAGTTAATAGTTATCTATATTTTTATCTTAGGTTGGTTACCTATTATATTATGGTCAGATTTTTATTCTATGGAGCTTTGACTTTGAACAAACTTTATTATCTCTTTGGGTACATGCTTCCTTTTTTGACGAATGGACCTAGCAATAGAATACATCACATTGAAGTGTTGGGAGTAATTGAGTGAAAATAACTGTAATATTTTTATATAATGCCTGATACCACATTTTAGATGCTTATACATGTGAGGAATGAATAATGAATAAATAAACTTCTGAATGATGACACATAAATTCTTATTATTGTGGTGACCTTACCCATAACTGGTTATAAAGGGTGTAGATAAAAATAGAAGGATGGAAAGAACTATAGCAATAAATTAATATTGGGCAAGTATTATATTCACCTACTTGGACAAACATTGTAAATAATGTAGAGGCAACTCCGAAATATTTCCTGTTCTTAAAGAGGTAACAGCCATTGGAATGAGTGGTCAGAGTCTGGCTATAGGACAAAGATCAGGGGATGATAATATCATAATCTCATATATAGGACAGCAGAGGGGAAAACCTAATAGGACAGTTGCCCGAGGATCAAGCACATGAGGATTCTGTATGCCAAACTGAGAAAATTGAACTTGATTCTGAACATAATGGCAAGTCAATAAAAGCAATTCAGGAGAGAAGTGGAATGACCCAGTCAGCAGTAGGAAGGATGAACTGGTAAAGAACACTCTTAAATGGCATGTTTTTAAAGCCCCAAAGGAGGTAGTCGGTCTCAGTCTATCGGGCCACACACCTTTTGTCAATCAATAAAACCTACACAGTCTTTATTTTCAATTTTAAACAATGCATTAAAACGATTTGTTTCCCCTTGGGACAAAACAAAGGAAATGGAGGTTTAATCCCCATCAGAAGTGAACTTACTTCGGTGGAGGGTAAAATAATCATGCTTACCTGTTAAGTTCCCTTTCTTCAATCAACTCACATTTTCTGAGCTGCCAAAAAGAGTCAGGTGCTATGCTAATGATTGGGTTGTAAGAATAAAGGCACATCGCTTGCTCTCAACAGATCTTGCATCCTATTAGAAGACACAGATAACCATGAACTGTGATAGTACATGAATAAAAATTAGCGATAAAATGAGTGATATGAAAATCTGTTGAGAAAGAATAATACAAGTTGAAAAACAAAGTAAGTCTCTTAGAAGTTGTGGCAACTTATCTGGGTTTTCAGTTGATGTCTTTGAGGCAAAACAGACTATAAGAAAGACAGCATTAAGTAGAGGATGTGCGCACACTTTGGGGGATGTAATTTTCTGAGAAATATAGATCCTGCACATACTTTCTAGCTGTGCAAAAACCAAATGAAGCAAGTGATTTTTTATACTCCAGTCTTTTCTCTAAAAAATATGGGACAACCGGGTAGAATTTGCTCATAGGATTGTGGAAGCATAGAACAGAGAAAGTCAACTATTTCCTGTAAAGATTTATTCAGATAGTTAATATTCTAGGCTTTGTACTCTGTTATCTCTAAAGCAGATACTATTCTGTCATAGTTATTCCTTTTTCCAAAATTCATAGATTGAAATGTAAACTTCCAATATTAAATGTTACTTGGAGGTTGAACCTTGAGGAGGTTTTCAATGAGTCTACAGGGTTGAATACCCATGGCAGAATTAGCTAAAACAATACTAGAACAAATTAGATAAGTAAATAATGAAATTAGATTTCTGTTCTTTCCTATGATCAGAAGAAAGTGACTATATATAAGTAATAGAGGGTTGACCATTGGCCATTGGAACTACCAGTGTCTTTATATTGGACTTTTCTGGATCCTGAACTCTGAGAAAGAAATTTCTTTTGTATATACCAATCACTGTTTTATAGTATTTTTGTTGTAGTTGATTAAATTGACTAAACATTGTACACAATAGGCAAATGAATTCTAGCTGTGTGCTATAAAATGATATTTATGGGCAGCAGAATTTGATTTGGTATTATTTTAACATGTAGTGAAACCTTTTCATTGTTTTGCATACTTTACCCCCCTCCAAACATTAAAAAATGTAGACATAATTCTCAGCTATCTAACTATATAAAAGCAAGAAACATGCTGGTGAGGATCCCAGAATTTGTTTTATTGTTCTCTGAAAGAGCATAGAGTGATTTACTAACAAAGTTGGTTGTTATTGTTAGCTCCACTTCTCATGCGGGAATATAAAGTGTAGAAATTTGATATTAGACTCAAGAATTTCTATAATTTGAATCTTCTTAAGATGTTGTGGATAGGGCCCAGAGAGATAGCACAGCGGTGTTTGCCTTGCAAGCAGCCGATCCAGGACCAAAGGTGGTTGGTTCGAATCTCAGTGTCCCATATGGTCCCCTGTGCCTGCCAGGAGCTATTTCTGAGCAGACAGCCAGGAGTAACCCCTGAGCACTACTGGGTGTGGCCCAAAAACCAAAAAAAAAAAAAAAAAAAAAAAAAGATGTTCTGGATAATCAGAAAAGAATTGTGACAATTTAAGGTATTCACTTTGAGTTCTATTTTTCACCTTTTATTTCTCTTTCTCAACTCTCTATATTATTATTTTCAGAATTCTCAAAAAGGTAGCCATTTTGAGATTATCTACAACAAATAAAAAAAAAGTAGCAACTAAGGACAAAAAAGAGCCTTTTTTTGTGATCATTAGTAATTTATTTGCTTTAAATTTGTTTCCAATCCTATGATGAAAATTATTATTTTTTTATTTTTTTTGGTTTTTGGGCCACACCCAGTAGTGCTCAGGGGTTACTCCTGGCTGTCTGCTCAGAAATAGCTCTTGGCAGGCACAGGGGACCATATGGGACACCAGAATTCGAACCAACCACCTTTGGTCCTGGATCGGCTGCTTGCAAGGCAAACGCCGCTGTGCTATCTCTCCGGGCCCTCTATGATGAAAATTAATAAAAATTTGCTAAATATATGAATGTGAAGAATTAAAAGAAAAAATGCTTTATGTTTTTCACTTTAATATGCACTTTTGAATTTTATGATCTGTGATTTGTTTCTCAATAAACTTCTTTTATTTTTCTTTAAAATTACTTTATTTATTTATTTATTTTTTTTTTTTTTAATTTTTTTTTATTTAAACACCTTGATTACATACATGATTGTGTTTGGGTTTCAGTCATAAAAGGAACACCACCCATCACCAGTGCAACATTCCCATCACCCAAGTCCCAAATCACCCTCCTCCCCACCCAACCCCCGCCTGTACCCTAAACAGGCTCTACATTTCCCTCATACATTCAATATTAGGACAGTTCAAAATGTAGTTATTTCTCTAACTAAACTCATCACTCTTTGTGGTGAGCTTCCTGAGGTGAGCTGGAACTTCCAGCTCTTTTCTCTTTTGTGTCTGAAAATTATTATTACAAGGGTGTCTTTCATTTTTCTTAAAACCCATAGATGAGTGAGACCATTCTGCGTTTTTCTCTCTCTCTCTGACTTATTTCACTCAGCATAATAGATTCCATGTACATCCATGTATAGGAAAATTTCATGACTTCATCTCTCCTGACAGCTGCATAATATTCCATTGTGTATATGTACCACAGTTTCTTTAGCCATTCATCTGTTGAAGGGCATCTTGGTTGTTTCCAGAGTCTTGCTATGGTAAATAGAGCTGCAATGAATATAGGTGTAAGGAAGGGGTTTTTGTATTGTATTTTTGTGTTCCTAGGGTATATTCCTAGGAGTGGTATAGCTGGATCGTATGGGAGCTCGATTTCCAGTTTTTGGAGGAATCTCCATATCGCTTTCCATAAAGGTTGAACTAGACAGCATTCCCACCAGCAGTGGATAAGAGTTCCTTTCTCTCCACATCCCCACCAACACTGTTTATTCTCATTCTTTGTGATGTGTGCCATTCTCTGGGGTGTGAGGTGGTATCTCATCGTTGTTTTGATTTGCATCTCCCTGATGATTAGTGATGTGGAACATTTTTTCATGTGTCTTTTGGCCATGCGTATTTCTTCTTTGTCAAAGTGTCTGTTCATTTCTTCTCCCCATTTTTTGATGGGGTTAGATGTTTTTTTCTTGTAAAGTTCTGTCAGTGCCTTGTATATTTTGGAGATTAGCCCCTTATCTGATGGGTATTGGGTGAATAGTTTCTCCCACTCAGTGGGTGGCTCTTGTATCCTGGGCACTATTTCCTTTGAGGTGCAGAAGCTTCTCAGCTTAATATATTCCCATCTGTTAATCTCTGCTTTCACTTGCTTGGAGAGTGCAGTTTCCTCCTTGAAGATGCCTGTAATGTCCTGGAGTGTTTTGCCTATGTGCTGTTCTATATATCTTATGGTTTTGGGGCTGATATCGAGGTCTTTAATCCATTTGGATTTTACCTTTGTACATGATGTTAGCTGGGGGTCTAAGTTTAATTTTTTGCAAGTGGCTATCCAATTGTGCCAACACCACTTGTTGAAGAGGCTTTCCCTGCTCCATTTAGGATTTCCTGCTCCTTTATCAAAAATTAGATGGTTGTATCTCTGGGGAACATTTTCTGAGTATTCAAGCCTATTCCACTGATCTGAGGACCTATCCTTATTCCAATACCATGCTGTTTTGATAACTGTTGCTTTGTAGTACAGTTTAAAGTTGGGAAAAGTAATTCCTCCCATATTCTTTTTCCCAATGATTGCTTTAGCTATTCGAGGGTGTTTATTGTTCCAAATGAATTTCAAAAGTGTCTGATCCACTTCTTTGAAGAATGTCATGGGTATCTTTAGAGGGATGGCATTAAATCTGTATAATGCCTTGGGGAGTATTGACATTTTGATGATGTTAATCCTGCCAATCCATGAGCAGGGTATGTGTTTCCATTTCCGTGTGTCCTCTCTTATTTCTTGGAGCAGAGTTTTATAGTTTTCTTTGTATAGGTCCTTCACATATTTAGTCAAGTTGATTCCAAGATATTTGAGTTTGTGTGGTACTATTGTGAATGGGGTTGTTTTCTTAATGTCCATTTCTTCTTTATTACTGTTGGTGTATAGAAAGGCCATTGATTTTTGTGTGTTAATTTTGTAGCCTGCCACCTTGCTATATGAGTCTATTGTTTCTAGAAGCTTTTTGATAGAGTCTTTAGGGTTTTCTAAGTAGAGTATCATGTCATCTGCAAACAGTGAGAGCTTGACTTCTTCCTTTCCTATCTGGATTCCCTTGATATCCTTTTCTTGCCTAATCGCTATAGCAAGTACTTCCAGTGCTATGTTGAATAGGAGTGGTGAGAGAGGACAGCCTTGTCTTGTGCCAGAATTTAGAGGGAAGGCTTTCAGTTTTTCTCCATTGAGGATAATATTTGCCACTGGCTTGTGGTAGATGGCCTTCACTATATTGAGAAAGGTTCCCTCCATTCCCATCTTGCTGAGAGTTTTGATCAAGAATGGGTGTTGGACCTTATCAAATGCTTTCTCTGCATCTATTGATATGATCATGTGGTTTTTATTTTTCTTGTTATTGATGTTGTGTATTATGTTGATAGATTTACGGATGTTAAACCAGCCTTGCATTCCTGGGATGAAACCTACTTGATCGTAGTGGATGATCTTCTTAATGAGGCATTGAATCCTATTTGCCAGGATTTTGTTGAGGATCTTTGCATCTGCATTCATCAGTGATATTGGTCTGTAATTTTCTTTTTTGGTAGCGTCTCTGTCTGGTTTAGGTATCAAGGTGATGTTGGCTTCATAAAAGCTATTTGGAAGTGTTTCTGTTTGTTCAATTTCATGAAAGAGTCTTGCCAAGATTGGCAGTAGTTCCTCTTGGAAAGTTTGATAGAATTCATTAGTGAATCCATCTGGACCTGGGCTTTTGTTTTTCGGCAGACATTTGATTACTGTTTTAATTTCATCAATGGTGATGGGGGTGTTTAGATATGCTACATCCTCTTCCTTCAACCGTGGAAGATTTTAAGAGTCCAAGAATTTATCCATTTCTTCCAGGTTCTCATTTTTAGTGGCGTAGAGTTTTTCAAAGTAGTTTCTGATTACCCTTTGAATCTCTGTCATATCAGTAGTGATCTCTCCTTTTTCATTCCTGATACGAGTTATCAAGTTTCTCTCTCTCTCTTTCTTTGTTAGGTTTGCCAGTGGTCTATCAATCTTGTTTATTTTTTCAAAGAACCAACTTCTGCTTTCGTTGATCTTTCGGATTGTTTTTTGAGTTTCCACTTCGTTGATTTCTGCTCTCAGCTTTGTTATTTCCTTCTGTCTTCCTGTTCTTGGGTCCTTTTGTTGAGCATTTTCTAGTTCTATTAGCTGTGTCATTAAGCTACTCAGGTAAGCTCCTTCTTCCTTCCTGATGTGTGCTTGCAAAGCTATAAATTTTCCTCTCAGTACTGCTTTTGCTGTGTCCCATAAGTTCTGAGAGTTTGTGTCTTTATTGTCATTTGTTTCCAGGAACCTTTTTATTTCCTCCTTGATTTCATCTCAGACCCACTGGTTATTGAGCATGAGGCTGTTTAACTTCCAGGTGTTAAAGTGTTTCTTCTGAGTCCCTTTGGAGTTCACAAATAATTTCAGAGCCTTGTGGTCAGCGAAGGTAGTCTGCAAAATTTCTATCCTCTTGATCTTATGGAGGTATGTTTTATGTGCCAGCATGTAGTCTATCCTGGAGAATGTCCCATGTACATTGGAGAAGAATGTGTATCCAGGTTTCTGGGGATGGAGTGTCCTATATATATCCACTAGGCCTCTTTCTTCCATTTCTCTCCTCAGGTCTAGTATATTCTTGTTGGGTTTCAGTCTGGTTGACCTGTCCAGTGTTGACAAAGCCGTGTTTAGGTCCCCCACAATTATTGTGTTGTTGTTGATATTATTTTTCAGATTTGTCAGCAGTTGTATTAAATATTTTGCTGGCCCCTCATTCGGTGCATATATGTTTAGGAGAGTGAATTCTTCCTGCTCTACGTACCCCTTGATTAATATAAAATGTCCGTCTTTGTCCCTTACAACCTTCCTGAGTATAAAGTTTGCATTATCTGATATTAGTATGGCCACTCCAGCTTTTTTATGGGTGTTGTTTGCTTGGATAACTTTTCTCCAGCCTTTTATTTTGAGTCTATGTTTGTTCTGACTATTCAGGTGCGTTTCTTGTAGGCAGCAGAAGGTTGGATTGAGTTTTTTGATCCATTTAGCCACTCTGTGTCTCTTAACTGGTGCATTTAGTCCATTGACGTTGAGAGAAAGAATTGTCCTGGGATTTAACGCCATCTTTATTTCAAAATTTGGTGTGTCTTTTGGGTAGTCTTGTCTTAGATTAGGTCTTTCAGTTTTTCTCTTAAGACTGGTTTTGTGTCTGTGAAGTTTCTGAGCTGTTTTTTGTCTGTGAAACCATGTATTCTTCCATCAAACCGGAAAGTGAGTTTTGCTGGGTATAGTATTCTGGGTGAAGCATTCATTTCATTCAGTCTTGTCACAATATCCCACCACTGCTTTCTGGCATTGAGCGTTTCTGGTGACAGGTCTGCTGTAAATCTCAGGGAAGCTTGCTTGAACATGATTTCCCCTTTTGATCTTGCTGTTTTCAGAATTCTGTCTCTATCTGTGGGATTTGTCATTGTGACTAGGATGTGTCTTGGGGTGGTTTTTCTGGGGTCTCTTTTGGTTGGTACTCTTCGGGCATGCAGGATTTGATCACATATATTCTTTAGCTCTGGAAGTTTCTCTTTAATGATGTTCTTGACCATTGATTCTTCCTGGAAATTTTCTTCCTGGGTCTCTGGGACTCCAATGATTCTTAAGTTGTTTCTGTTGATCTTATCATAGACTTCTATTTTCGTCTGTTCCCATTCTTTGACTAATTTTTCCATTGTCTGCTCATTTGCTTTAAGTTTTTTGTCCAATCTCTCCTGCTGTATGGAATTGTTATGTATCTCATCTTCCACAGCACCAAGTCTATTCTCAGCTTCTGATACCCTGTCCCAGAGCTTATCCATTTTGTCATTCACTTCGTTTACTGAGTTTTTCAGGCCTGTTAGTTGACATGTTATTTCAGTTTGGAGTTTTGTCATTTCTGCCTTCATATTTTCTTGGTTCTTATTAGTGTTCTGTTCAACTCGATCCATGGTTTCTTGGAGTCTGTTGAGCACCTTCCATATTGCTAGTCTAAAGTCCTTATCTGAGAGGTTGATTAGTTGTTCAGTCATTATCTGGTCCTCAGAATTGTCATCTTCATTCTCTATGTCTGATGCTGGCCTGCGCTGTTTCCCCATTGTCACATTTGTATTGTGGGTTTTTCTACGTGTTGTAGTGGTATTCATTGTCTATATGATGTAGGCAGCACACTCCTCTGGCTCCTCCCTTTCTGGATGGGCTGACTTGCCTCTAAGGGAGGGGAGTCCTCCGTGGATGAAGCCTCACACTGGGTCAAATCTTAGGCCCGAGCATGTAACAGAGAAGACAGTCCGGAGAGAAATGTTTGCTTCTGTGATATAGCGCCGTTCTTAGTGTGATTTTTCCTTCTTGTTGCAATGGAGTTCTTTCCTTAGAAAGAGTGCACGGCCGCGTAGCGAAGCGGAGCGGCCGTGCTCCTCTGAGCCTCTTTTTTTTGCCCCACTCGCAAGAGTTTCACGCAAGAGGACAGTAGACAGACATAGACAGGTCACACTCACAGTCTTTCACAGCTGAGCCCCACTGGGCCGGTGTACTTTCGCGGATTTTCCCCGCCTGGTGTCACACACAGGGAGCCAGCTTTTGCAAAGGATAGCCGGTTTTTATGCTCTGAAGTCCCTCCCTGAAAATGGCGTCTGGGCGAGCGAGGTTTCTGGAGGCTCTTTTTGCCCCACTCGCAAGAGTTTCACGCAAGAGGACAGTAGACAGACATAGACAGGTCACACTCACAGTCTTTCACAGCTGAGCCCCACTGGGCCGGTGTACTTTCGCGGATTTTCCCCGCCTGGTGTCACACACAGGGAGCCAGCTTTTGCAAAGGATAGCCGGCTTTTATGCTCTGAAGTCCCTCCCTCAAATTACTTTATTTAAACACACATGATTACAGAATTGTTCATGATTAAAGTTCAGTCATACAGTGTACGCCACATTTCACCAGTGTACATTTCTTGCCACCAATGTCTCTAGTTTCCCTTCCACCTTTCCCCCTGCCTGTCTCTGGGACAAATATTTTACTTCTCTTTATCACTATTTTTTCCCTTTTAGACACTGGTTCACACAATTATTAATAAAGGGATAACATGCATATCTCTTTATCTCCTTTCAGCACCCAGTTCTTGTCCCGAGTGATCAGTTCCAACCATCATTCATAGTGTTCCCTTCTTTGCTTTAACTGCCTTGTTCCACTATTTGTGGAACAAGTTTTCTACCTTGGACTGATAATCCTGGCCCTCATTCCTATTGTCTATGGATATTATTGCCATACTATCCTTTATTATTCTTTTTTGTAAATATAATTTTTATTTTAATCATAGTGGCTTACATATCATTGACAATAATATTTTAGGTACATATTAACATAAAATCAGGGGAATTCCCATCACCGAATTATCCTCCCTCCACCTCCGTTCCCGTCCTACCTCCCATATCCTCCTCCCTCACCTCCGGGGCTGCCAGTATAAGTGGTCTACTCTGTGCCTAGCTTACTACTTAGTGGTCCTACCCCTGTTTGGTTTTGGTACCTCCCTTATTTCCCGCTCTGATTGGGAGGGGGGACTAGATAGTTCAAGTTACGTGATTTTGTTTGAAGAAGAGAAAAGTAATAAACTGGGGAAAAAATCAAATACACCAAAAAATGGGCAGAATCCTTCTGCAGGCTCTCATCCTAGATTTGAGAGACGAAGGGGAAAAAGAAGGTGAAACACCACAACAGTAGACAAAGAGACAGTGAAATTTCTCTGACATGATTACCCTAAACCCTTCTGGTTTCTGACTCATGCCACAACAAGGGCTCTTTTATTTTATTTATTTGTTTGTTTGTTTATTTATTTGCTTTTTTGACCACACCCAGTGACAGTCGAGGGTTACTCCTGGCTATACTCTTAGAAATCGCTCCTGGCTTGGGGAACCATAAGGGACGCAGAGGAATCGAACCGTGGTCCATCTTACGTCAGCGCGTGCAAGGCAAATGCCCTATAGCTTGCGCCACCTCTCCGGCCACTATTTATTTTTTTTAAAGAAACACATGCAAGACATCTTCATGTGACTTTTCTCAAGACCAGAGCTCTATTAAATACAAGTATGTCTAAATACTGAAACTACTTTTACCTCTTTGGTTACCTTTATTCTCTCTTTGTGGGCATTGCATTACATTACTCTGCAGTTTATAGAATCAATGATTGCTCATTTGTTCATGGCTTTACTAGCACATTATTTATTTATTTATTTATTTATTTATTTATTTATTTATGTTTTTTGGGGGGGTCACACTCGATGACACTCAGGGGTTACTTCTGACTATGCGTTCAGAATTTGCTCCTGGCTTGGGGGACCATATGGGACTCTGCATGCAAGGCAAACGCCCTACTGCTGAGCCACCGTTTGGCCCCACATTCTTTTAGAATGTCATATATTCAAGTTCTCTTTGGGTAAAGACCAAAGAGAACAAAGTATGGATTTGAGGAATTTTCATAACAACCAGGAATTGCCTATAATCTCACTAAACACTAAATCATTGTTTTGAAAAATGAAAAAAAAATTCAAGAGACTTTACTACTCAATGCTAAAACATTAAATATATAAAAATTCTCCAAATACTGGGTGCTAGAACTATAACAATAAATTCTTCTTTATTCAACTGCAGCTAGCAGAAAAAATAAGGCTAGTCCATGAATTTCCAAAACACCAGGCAGGATATAGTGAATAAATTATAAATAGGGGGCTGCATCTCAGTAGAATACACTATATTTAGCTGAACAAATTCTAAAATACATTTCTAGTATTTATTATGTGACTTGGAGTTTGAAAGTGAAAAAGATTTGAATATGCAGAAATGGTTTAGGAGTGGAAGAGTATTGGTGCCAGAGTTATTTATGAGCAAAGATATAAGAAATCTGGGTTTTCAAAAAGAACACAAAGACTCAATTTTATAAAACCTAAGTAGAACTATAGGGGGAAAAAAGCTAAGTAGAACAGTAGAAAAAAGGTGGAAAAATTGATCAGATCAAATTCAGATAGTGAAGAAAGCAAGAATATGGCTGATAACCAAACCACAGGACTCCATGTATCTAGTTCGCCTTGTAAACCCAGAAAGCTTCCCTGATTCAGGTTTGAAAACAAGGCTCTTTCATAAAGGTCCCTAGAGCTTTATCAGATGATACCTTGATAGTACTTTAATATTTGCACCTGCCAATTTTCAGACAAGATGATGCCAACTATTTACAGCTGTTTTTTAGACGTTAGAGTACTTTTATTCATTTGCCCACCTATTGACTTTTTTCAGAAACATAAATTGAAATCAGAGTGAGTACTGCTTGCTGTCAATATATTGATCTCAATATATTACTCAATATGGAAAAAAAAAGCAGCCAGATAAAAATCAAGGTATCTTTAGCATGTGCTTATATGTCTTACAGTATCATTTCTTTAAACCTCAACGTTCTCTCTTTTTTTTAAAAAAAATGAATACCTTTAGTTAAGCACCATGTACAAACATGTTTGTAGTTGGGTTTCAGTTATAAAAAGAGACACCTCCCTTCATCAGTGCAACATTCCTATCCCTAATGCCCCCCATTCCCCTCCTCCCCCATCTCCTGCCTGTATTCCAGACTGGCATTTTATTTTTTGCTCACTACCATTATCATGATAGTTGTCAGTGTAGTTATTTCTCTAACTGAACTCACCATTCTTTGTGGTAAGTTTCATACCATGGTCCAGTCCTTCCAGCCCTCATCTCTATTGTCTTTGTGTATTATTACAATAATGGCTTTATTTTTCTTAAATTTCATAGATGTGTGAGACCATTCTATGTCTTTCTCGCTTCTTCTGACTTATTTTACTTAACATAGTAGTTTCCATGTCTATCCATGTATAGAAGCAAATTCATGACTTTATCTCTCCTGATAGCTGCATAATATTTCATTGTGTATATGTACCACAGTCTCTTTAACCATTCATCTGTTGAAGGGCATCTTGGTTGTTTTCAGTTTCCGACTATTGTAAATAGTGCTGCAATGAATATAGGTGTGAAGAAGGCATTTTTGTATTGTGTTCTGTGTTCCTAGGGTATAACCCTAGGAGTGGTTTAGCTGGATCATATGGGTGCTCAATGTCCATGAGATTTAAGTTAATCCCCTGATGATGGTTCAGGGTGGAAGGTGCTCCTGCATTATAAAATTTATGAGTTATTATCCCTACTAGATAAGTATTTCTTTCTATACTTAAGATTTTCCCCATTTTAGTGTGTCTATGCAGAATAAAAGATGCCAGATTATATTGTTATTATATTTGGGGTAAAAAATAACAAGCTATACAATCTCTGTGGTCTGGTTTTAACCTGTTCTTATCCCAAGCAAGACTTTTCTACTAGTATTTCCTAAAAAGTAGAACCAAAACAAGCCCCCCCCAAAAGAAAAAGGGCTACCTCTACATATGGAAATAAACACTAAGAGTTATAACTATTAAGGAGATAAAATACAAAGAAAATATAGACTTCTCCAATATGTCTTTTGAGATAGTTTGAGGGAAGATAAGATTCAGGGCACATTTTTATCGCTCACTATAGTCTTGTGGCATCTGAAAAATAGTTCGCATCAGTCAGGGTCCACACGTAGTATCCTCAAGTTGGGGGTGGGTCCCTCTGGAGCTGAATTTGATATCACTTAATAGTTCACTTTGAGGGGAGGTGGGAGAAAGAGGGCTTCATATTATAAGTCAGCAGGCTTGGTGGCTGCAGCTTCTTGTTGGGTCTAGAGATGGAGGCTTGAGAGGGTATCCTTTCACTTTGGGAGCTGGGTGACACTTTACTGGGACAGGGGAAGCTCTAGTTTCTGAGAAATTAAGGACTGAGGGTAAAGAGGGTTATATAGGTAGAGATAATGGATCAGGATTGAGGGGTGAGAGGATAGAAGTAGTTTTGTAGGGTGGTGAAAAAAGGGGTAAAGGAGAGATAATATAGAATAGGGGCTATATACTATATAGGCAAGGATTATGTATAATCCAGATTAGACAAACATAGAAGAGTCCACCACATATCCACTCATATCCACTTATAGACAGATGTTAGAGATCTATTTGTAGATTGTAGTTGGGGGTCTGACCTGTATGGAATGGGGTCACAGCACTTAAAAAAAATCAAAAAATGCTGACACGTCAGAGGGAAATGTTTACTAACTTCTAGACCCTTCATCGACGGTGGGTGTGAATTTTGCTAACTGAAGCTTTAGGTATTAGATTGTGTATGGAGCATTTTAGGATAAACACATTTTTTACTTCTAAAATACTAAGCAATATGCTAATGAGCACTATAATAGGAGTCTACCCCATGTAGTATCCATTCACCATGTCCTGCGCATCAAGAGTCCTTTCCTGAAAGGAAACTGCCAGCCGGGGTATTATGATATAATAGTAATGTAGCTTGAATTGAGAAAATGAAAGAAATGGAAAAAAGTTAAAAAAAGATAATAGTAACTTTCAAAAACATATTCAATGAATAGAGTCTGGTAATACAAATCTCTGGTGTGCATTTGCCTATTTCAGTGGTCTCTATGGACCTAAGGGGTCTTCAAACTATGACCCGCGGGCCACATATTGTATTTATCCCCATTTTGTTTCTTCACTTCTAAATAAGATATATGCAGTGTGCATAGAAATTTGTTCATAATTTTTGTTTTTACTGTAATCTGACCCTCCAACAGTCTGAAGGACAGTAAACTGGACCGCCTCCTGTTTAAAACGTTTGAGGACCCCTGGATTATAGTAACAGATGTAAACAAAAGGGAAATGGATAAAGTGGAGTATTTTGTCAAGACATTGTCATAATGAGCACTGTATTTGGAGTCTATTATGATAGAGCACTGAACTGCATAATTAGGGTATCCAACCTTTATCTCCAAGAACAACCATAGACAAAGAAGTTGAAGAGTTATTATATACATTAAAAGAATGGGGTCAAAGAACTAGCACAGCAGTAAGGTGTTTATGTTGCACGCAGCTGATCCAGGATGAATGGTGGTTCGAATCCCGGCATCCTATATGGTCCCCTGTGCCTGCCAGGAACGATTTCTGAGTGCAGAGTCAGAAGTAACCCCTGAGTGCTGCCAGGTGTGACCCCCAAAAACAAACAAACAAAAAATATAAGGCTGATAGTGAACAAATAGTGAGCACTTCAGTGAGAGTCTCTGGCTTCCAAACACATTCCTTCACTTGAGTCTGTGCATAAAATCATTAGAACATTTGTAGTGAGAAGTTGATTGAATACCTGTTCATCCGAACAGCTGATTTGTTGTTGCAGGTTTCTTTGTAGTATAAAAGAGAGTCAAAGCTTTGTGTTTCTTCTCTTCCAGTTGATGTGTTTCCTTCTCCTCACTCTAACCTGGCAACTATGGAGTTCAGAGTCTCTACCATTTAGATCATTGTGTAAAATCACAGCTTCTTGGAACTCACTATTTTTGTGGTCGCAGAATCTAAGAAACGTATTTAGCATCACTTTTTTTTTTAATTATCTGTGTGCTGTCAAGATCAAAGGACAGAGGCAGCTTCTATTTTTCTTATAATGTGTCCCAGTCCCTTGACAGTCTTCTAAACCTAATTGGTACCTTATAGACATAGGTGGAATTTAGAAAGTATTCGCACATGCATTTTACCCTCTCTCCAAGTGCTAATAAGAATTCTGTTGCGATATTTAATGATGGCCTACTGCATTCCTATCTCAGAACCATGATCACAAGCCAACAACAAAAATCAGGAAAAGCATGCGAGACTGTCTAGATCCAAATGAACTGTGGTTATTACTGATTTTGTGCCCTTTTCATTTCTACAGATAAAAAGCCAAATTTCAGAGACTTGGCAATGTAATACTAGTTCAAGGTCACTTAGGTCATCTGTCGCAGAGCTAAGTCTAAAAACAGGTATCCTGATTTCCAGCCATCACATCCTGTGACTCACAGGTATACGATAACAATTACAAACAGGTAGGGGAAGCACAAGAAATTCTAAATGGACTAAGTTTCCTCTCTAGAACGCAGAATAAATCTGAATTCTAAGCATGCCTCATCCTACCAGTAAGGTTTTGTTGAACAGAATATTTTATGTGATAGGATTATGTTCTACAAAGAGCAAACATCTTAAAAGATGCTTCTTTGGTGCTCTATAATTGCTGCTGGCAGTGGTACTTTCCACTTTATAAAAATGTCCTCCTTTTCTGTTTTTATCGGATAGCTTAGAGATGGCCCATGGGAAATGTTGGGAACAAGTGTTCAAACTGCAATATTCCCTGGAAGAGTGAAGCTTGAAATCCTTTAGGGATCTCAGTGTTCTTTGAAAATTGATTTTGACACGGTAGAGCTACATACTCAGTACTTTCATGCCCAAATATATTGTGACTAATGATTGAGTAGTTGAAAGAGTATTTTAAAAATAAGTTTTCCTATCAAGAACAAAAGGAGATGGTCTATATCTCATGACTTAGAAATTATTTTTCAAAAGCATCTTCCAAAAATGTTTATAGGTAGAAATTAGATAGCACAGCAGGTGGTATTTGCCTTGTATGAAGCCAACTTGGGTTCTATCTCTGGCATTTCATATGGTGCCCCCAGCAGTGCCAGAAATGATTCCTGACTACAGAGCCAGGAGTAACCAGTAACCCCTGAGCACTGTTGGGTACGGCCAAAAACCCCAACAAAAATAAAAAGAAGATATAATATTTGTCCTGACCTCCCAGTAAATATTAAATGATTATAGAGTCCAACAGGGAAAATCAAATTAAAAAACTATCAATTGTATACGTGATTTATATTTAAGTAACATTTGTCATGTTCTAGCAAGTGCTAACAAGAATTAATACATCTACTAGTCATCAAATCCTCATCAGGAGGCCGGGAAGGTGGCGCTAGAGGTAAGGTGTCTGCCTTGCAAGTGCTAGCATAGGACGGACCGCGGTTTGATCCCCCGGCGTCCCATATGGTACCCCCACGCCAGGGGCAATTTCTGAGTGCATAGCCAGGAGTAACCCCTGAGCGTCAAATGGGTGTGGCCCAAAATCAAACAAACAAACAAACAAACAAAAATCCTCATCAGGAAGGTACAATCAATTTTCTGACTTTTAGCATAAAGAAATGAAACAACACGTTTTAAAATAAAAAAGTGTAATACTGACCATGCTAGATCCTTCAGGGTAGGGGAGCTTATATTTAAACACAACATGTCTGACTCTAATGTCCATGCTTCATTTTTTTAACATTGAAAGTTCAAATGCTAAAGTAACACATGTGCAATGGGTTTGCCTCTTGGTCCCCTAATTCCACTCAATGAATTGTAAAACACACACAAGTACTTATAGACACAGAAATTCATCAAACCATCATTTCAAACAATGTAAATTGGAAACAGCCCAGATGCCTAATAACTAGAAATGAACTGACACTCATTTTAAAATGGTTTGATAACATTTTGTTGAGTTTTGCATCTATGTTTAATATTTGTCTCTAGTTTGCTTTAATCTCTGAACTTTTGGTATCTAGGCCATGTTGCCCTCATAAAAAGTTAGGAAGAATTTATTTCTTTTAATACTTTTAGCTTGAAAATGATAGATAGTAGGTTACCATTTAAGGTCTGGCAGCCTCACTAGAAAGGTTATCTTAATCAAGCCAGGATCAATTTCTTTTTTTAACTAATATCTTTATTTAAACACATTGATTATAAATATGATTGTGATTGGGTTTCAGTCATGTAAAGAACACCCCCCTTCACCAGTGCAACATTCCTATCAGCAATGTCCCAAATCTCCCTCCTCCCCACCCCATCCCTGCCTGTGCTCTACGCAGGCTTTCTACTTCCCTCATTCATTCACACTGTTATGATAGTTCTCTAACTGCACTCATCACTCTTTGTGGTGAGCTTCATGTAGTGAGCTGGAACTTCCAGCCCTCCTCTCTTTTGTCTCTAAAATTATTGCAAGAATATCTTTTATTTTTCTTAAAATCCATAGATGAGGGAGACTACTCTGCATCCATCTCTCTCCTGACTTATTTCAGTATGATAGATTCCATGTACATCCATGTATAGGAAAATTTCATGACTTCATCTCTCCTGACGGCTGCATAATATTCCATTGTGTATATGTACCACAGTTTCTTTAGCCATTCATCTGTTGAAGGGCATCTTGGTTGTTTCCAGAGTCTTGCTATGGTAAATAGTGCTGCAATGAATATAGGTGTGAGGAAGGGGTTTTTGTGTTGTATTCTTGTGTTCTTAGGGTATATCCCTAGGAGTGGAATAGCTGGGTCGAATGGGAGCTCAATTTCCAGATTTTGGAGGAATCTACATATGGCTTTCCATAGAGGTTGGACTAGACGGCATTCCCACCAGCAGTGGATAAGAGTTCCTTTCTCTCTATCCCCGCCAGCACTGATTGTTCTCATTCTTTGTGATGTGTGCCAATCTCTGTGTTGTAAGATGATACCTCATAGTTGTTTTGATTTGCATCTTCCTGATGATTAGTGATGTGGAGCATTTTTTCACGTGCCTTTTGGCCATTTGTATTTCTTTTTTTGTCAAAGTGTCTGTCCATTTCTTCTCCCCAATTTTTGATGGGATTAGATTTTTTTTTCTTGTAAAGTTCTGTCAGTGCCTTGTATATTTTGGATATTAGCCCCTTATCTGATGGGTATTGGGTGAATAGTTTCTGCTACTTAGTGGGTGGCTCTTGTATCTGGGCACTGCTTGCCAGGAGCAATTTCTGAGTGCATAGCCAGGACACTAAGCATCCAAAACCCAAAATAAATAAATAAATAAATAAAAGATTGTTAATGGTTTTAGAGACTGTTTTACAAATCAATTTTATTGCTATAATAGATTAAACTTTTTACTTAAAATTAGACAATAAAAATCAAGAACATGAATTTATGACTAGAGATGAAAATGAGGTTGGGTGTATATTGTATTTTTGTATATATATCTTATTTTGTATAAATGTGATAATTTTAGGGCTTGAGAGAGTAAAGACATTTGTCTTTCCTGGGCCAACCCCAGTTACATCCTTGGCACTGTATATAGCACTCCAAGCAATGCCTTGAGTGACTCCTGAGCACAGAGCTATTAGTGATCCCTGATCATTGGCTGTTATAACCCCAAAATGAAAAAGAGAAATAAAATTATGTTATACTTTTTGTAATTTTTCAATTAGCAATCTAATTGAAAATTTTTTTCTTATCACCAAGCATTTGTATACTTTATTGTGATAATATCATGGCTAGATTCTGTAGTTGAGTAATAGAAAGCAATAGACTTCCTCTATTCACAAAGTTTTGATGCTCAAAAATTCTTCAGAAGTTGGGACCGGAGCGGTGGTGCAAGCGGTAGGGCATTTGCCTTACACACGGCTGAGCCTAGAAAGGATCACGTTTTGATCCCTGGTGCCCCATATGGTCCCCCTAGCCAGGAGCAATATCTGAGTGCATAGCCAGGAGTAACCCCTGAGCATCACTGATGTGACCCCCCAAAAAACCCCAAATTCATCAGAAATCATCTACTTACTTTCAAGTTTTGTAAGTAGGAATTATTTTTATTTGGGAGGGGGGTGCAGGGTCACATTGGCTTAATATTGAATCGGTCCTGGGGTTGCTCTGGTGACCATCTGTGTAAAAGCCAAGTTCCCTGCCCATTATACTTTCTCCCCAGTTCTGCAGATAGAAAAAGTTGAGCCCCAAAAATATTAAATAAACTGGCTGATTAGAAAGCTGAATATCCAGAAACAAGAGATATTGCTTATATTTCCATCACAATGTTCTTATCGTACTAGAATTTGAGTTCATCCAACACCGGCGAAATAGATACGCAGTATAAAAGGTGGGTATACAACGGATGAGATGACAGCAGTGGTTTTGATAGTTTATCTGAAACTTAAATTTAACATCAAACTGAGAATCAAAGAGTCTCGTAGGGAAGTGAAGGTGAAGTTGTGAGGTGGGAAGAGAGACTCCTTGAGGAAAAGAATTTATAAACTCAACTTTGCAAAACCCATAGTTGTAAATTATTCATCTCCAACTAGTATTCTGAAAGGTGCATCATAGTCTACAGAGCATGCCTTAAGGTAATGAAACAGCAAATATCCAACATTGTTAATGGTAACAGATTTGACTTTAGCAATCCAGAATGATTTTGGGTTTTCTGGAACCTCTTTTCAAACCCCTTTGCTGTGGACGGTGAAGGGTCTACTCAGAAACTGTTACTCTGGGCCCAGAGAGATAGCACAGCGGCGTTCGCCGTGCAAGCAGCCGATCCAGGACCAAAGGTGGTTGGTTCGAATCCCGGTGTCCCATATGGTCCCCTGTGCCTGCCAGGAGCTATTTCTGAGCAGACAGCCAGGAGTAACCCCTGAGCAATGCCGGGTGTGGCCCAAAAACAACAACAACAACAACAACAACAAAACAAAAAACAAAACAAAACAAAAAAAAGAAACTGCCATTCTCTGAAAGGTGCCGATACACAAAGAGCAGAAAGGACAGCAAAGTGCCCTTTCAACCTGCTATTGTCATGACACATGCTTGCCAACTTTTCTCGAAATTTTCTCTAGTGTGACTCACCTAAAATACGAAGCCATGTCACTCTGCATATTCTTCCCATGATTTATGGAATATAGCTCAGAATTCTCTGCATGGTATTTAAGACCTTCCCCAACCTGGTTTTTACCCACCTCCATCCATCTCTGTCATTTAGTTTTCAGCAACACCGATCTTCTTGTGGGTTCTTGTTTTATGGAATGCCTTTTATTCTTATCCAAGGTTAATCTCTCATTGGATTTGTTACTATTTCTTCTGCTCACAGACCTTAGGATAATTCTAAAATTCTATAATCTGTGTCGTTTCTGAAACAGTCTGGACACATTTCTATTACATGATTAAAGTTTATCTTCAATCTTTCCTTTCATCTAGGACCAGGGTTACTTTACCCAGTAGCGCATTCCAAATTTGCCGCTAAGCATGCAGCTTTAATGAGGCAGGGAGCATCAATTTACCAGATGTAGAATCTAGAAAGGACCCCATTGCTTATGTTTCCCAGCTGCAAATTATATGGATGGCATAGATGGTTGTCTCTAGTATTGCATTAGGATATTTGCTTAAATATTGGCAGTGATAAAATGGTGGGTAAGAAATTGCATATTCATCAAAAGTAGGCAGCCTGATAGAAGTGCATAACATGGTATTCATCTCAAAATTAAATTACCATATGTACATTGTTTGCCTTGTCATTTATGTACTTGTATATTTATATACCCATCATCCTTAATCACCTACAAGAATGAGTGAATGCATTAAAGAACAAATGTTTGCAACATAAGCTAATGGTTAATTGAAAATTCTTCTCAGAGGAGAAAGCTGAAGGATAATATCAAAGAAGACCAATTTATTTTTAGAATAGCAAACCTCATTAATATCATAGCTTAGTTTTAATTCAACCTAAAGAAAATTTCTTTCCTCACATTGGCTTACATGTGCCTCAAATCTGCTCCTTTTTAAGCATACTGCACCTTTGCATATCTTTCTGTATATAAAAATGCTCAATATATAACAATACTAAGTTTAGCATTGGTAAATGAGTTCAGTTGAGAACTCAAATACATGCCATTTTTTGCATTTATTTGAATATAAGAAACTAATTTAACTTTCCAAGTTTTTCTTCACATTTAATCTGAAAATCTGCAAATTTTAAAAGTGATGGAATAGATAACTTACTTTGGAATACATATATTTACAATAATCTTATTGCATGAATATATGTTTCTATTCTCTTTGCATCTCATAAAATTTAACACCAAAATCTTAAAAATTAACATTAAATTTGTGGCACCATTGGTGCAACTCTTACAACTACTGATGCTAATACAAACAATAACAACAATATGAATGAGATAGGTATTATTATTCTTTGTTTTATAGAAAAGAAGTTGGAGGTCTAGAGAAATTTAGTAACTTACCAAAGATTATATAGCTAAGAATAAAAAGACTAGGTTTGGAATTCAGACTTGGATTCCAACTCTGGAGTTCAAGGATAAATAGTCACAATTTATTCTCTGCCTAATAGTATTGGTAATATTAGTTTACAGTAAAATAGTCCTTTATCCTTTGATAACTATCATCTCATTTTATGCCTTCCCCAGAAAATGCGCAATAGAGGTTGTCATCCTTACTTTACAGATGTCAACTTGGGTCAAAAAGATTAAGAAGGCCTGGAGAGATAGCACAGCGGCGTTTGCCTTGCAAGCAGCCGATCCAGGACCAAAGGTGGTTAGTTCGAATCCGGGTGTCCCATATGGTTCCCCGTGCCTGCCAGGAGCTATTTCTGAGCAGACAGCCAGGAGTAACCCCTGAGCATCGCCAGGTGTGGCCCAAAAACAAACAAAAAAAAAAAGATTAAGAAATTTGCCTTGGTCTCAGAGTTTAGTGTGGAGAAGGAAGAGAAACATAAATATGAATGGATGGGGTCAGGGGCCAAGCTGTCTCAGGTGCATTGGTAGTGTTAAAAAAGAACAACTAAACAACAATGAACCCACCTTCTAGAGGATCTTAATTGAGTTTGTATCTAGCTTCTTATTTTTTTAAACAATATCTTTATTTAAGCACCATGATTACAAAAATGATTGTAGTTGGGTTTAATTCATATAAAGAAAACCCCTTTTCACCAGTGCAACATCTCCACCAAAAATGCCCCCTATCTTCCTCTTTTCTCACCCCTGCCTGTATTCTAGAAAGGTATTCTACCCTCACTCATTAACATTGTCATGATAGTTGTTAACTCAGTTATTTACCTAGCTCCACTCACCACTCTTTGTGGTGAGCTTCACGTAGTGAGACTGTCCTTCCAGCCCTCATCTCTAAATAATGTCTTCTATATTTCTTAAAACCCAAGGATTAGTGAGACTATTCAGTGTCTATCTCTCTCCCTCTGATTTATTTAACTCAGCATAATAAAAAGAGCTCTTTATTTTCTCATTTTATCCAACACTCTATGACTGAGAAAGCCTAAAGAATATTACTAAGATTATGCACTTTTTCCTTCCATTTTTTATTGATGTACTGTAATTTACAATACTGTCAATAATAGTTTCAAGCACACATTATCCCAACATTGCACCAACCACAAGAGTTTTCCCCTTCTTCCATTAACATCCCATTATGTCCTTATCCCTAGATAAGGCACAGTTTATTTAGTCAGTGAATGACAACAGCAGAAATTAAAATTTATGGTTTATGCTTTCAAGTATTTCTAACACTATAATGAGCAATTTAAGAAAGATAAACAATAAAAAGAACATAAGGTATACCAATAATTCCAGTCTATTCTCTTGAGGCAATCACTACTAACATTCTATTATTTGGTTATTGACTCTGGAATAAGCAACATTTATCAGCATGATTTTTGATGATATATACTTTCTGCTGTCCACTTGTAGGATCTCCTTCTTTGACTGAGGACTGAGGACTGGTTTTACTATCTCACTTCTAATGAACAAAATAATGTAGACACAATTAAATACAATTTATAACATTAGGAAATAATAGCACTATGATTTCTATATTGGAGCTCTTACTCTGAGATCCCTCACTATAAAATGAATAAAGAGGATATAGCATATCTAAACATCCCCATCACTATTGATGAAATTAAAATGGTGATCAAATGTCCGCCCAAAAACAAAAGCCCAGGCCCAGATGGATTCACTAATGAATTCTTATCCACTGCTGGTGGGAATGCCGACTAGTTCAACCTTTCTGGAGAGCAATATGGAGATTCCTCCAAAAACTGGAAATTGAGCTCCCATACGATCCAGCTATACCACTCCTAGGAATATACCCTAGGAACACGAAAATACAATACAAAAACCCCTTCCTTACAATTATATTTATTGCAGCACTATTTTTCATAGCAAGACTCTGGAAACAACCAAGATGCCCTTCAACAGACGAATGGCTAAAGAAACTGTGGTACATATACACAATGGAATATTATGCAGCCGTCAGGAGAGATGAAGTCATGAAATTTTCCTATACATGGATGTACATGGAATCTAGTATGCTGAGTGAAATAAGTCAGAGAGAAAGAGAGAGACGGAGAATGGCCTCACTCATCTATGGGTTTTAAGAAAAATGAAAGACATTTCTTAACTATTTTCAGAGACAAAAGAGAAGAGGGCTGGATGTTACAGCCGACCTCATGAACCTCATCACAAAGAGTGATGAGTTTAGTTATAGAAATAACCACATTGAGAATTATCCTAACAATGAGAATATATGAGGGAAATAGAAAGCCTGTCTAGAGTACAGGTAGGGGCGGGGAGGGGAGCAGGGATATTTGGGTCACTGGTGATGGGAATGTTATACTGGTGATGGGGGAGGTGTGTCATCTGATATGACTGAAACCCAACCGGAATCATGTTTGTAACCAAGTGTTTAAATAAAAAATATTATAAAAACAAGAAAGGCAAATGCCCTACAATTGTGTTATAGCTCCAGCCCCTTTAGGTGGTAATTCTGAGGATTACTTGCTTTACACTAGTAGATTCATAATATACAATTCTGTGCACAATTTAAATATTGTTCATCATCAACTTTTTACTTGTTTATGTCACATCAGAATTTAATTTGAGTAAAACAGAGTGATACATCATGCTTATGTTTGACAATCTTCTTTTAAAAACCTGTTTAAAATTGTGAAAAATACCCACGTTTTTCCAAACTTAGCACATTTAAAAAAATGAGAGTAAATCTACAGGGTATATGTTAAATCACCAACTGTATCATAACAAAGAGAAGATAAAAATATTAAATAGATGAATCACATTGGGAAACTTTTTAAATTTGAGTCTAAGAATGAAGTATTAATCTATACCTTTTTCTTTAACATATAAAGAGAAAATTTCTATTTTTAATGTTTGCCCTTTTTTGCTTCTTTTACTTAAGCATCATGGCTACAAAGTTGTTCATGATTGGGCTCAGTCTTAGAATGTTCACCATTCTTCACCAAAGCTCATTTCCAGACTTCAATATCTTGAGTTTTCCTCCGTCTCTCCCTGCCTCCCTCTAAGGTAAGCTTTTACTCCTCTCTTACTCTTTCTTTTTCTCCCCTTTTCTCCCACCCTTTTTTTTACTTTTAGACACTCTGATTTGCATTACTGTTAATGAAGGATACCGAACCTATCACTTTATCTCTGTTCAGCATTCAGTTCTTGCCCAGCATGAGCAGTTCCAATTATACTGTTTCAGTGTTTCCTTCTTTACTATAATTGCACTGCTCCATTAATTGTGGCAAGCTTTCTACCATAGACTGGTCCTCCTGATTCCCATCTTTATTGTCTCTGGATATTATTACCATACGAAGAATGAGATTATATGCCTATCCCTCTCCCTCTGACTCATTTCACCAAGCATAATGCTCTCCATATCCATCCACGTATAAGCAAATTTCATAATTTAATTTTTACTAATAACTGCACTGTATTCCATTGTGTAGATGTACCAGTTTTTTTATTTACTCATTTGTGCTTGGACACTTGGATTGTTTCCAGATTCTGGCCTTGGTAAATAGTGTTACAAGAAACACTGGAATGCAGAGGGCTTTTCTGTATTGTGTTGTCTTTGGGTGGCATGACCCTAGGAGTTACATAATTCTTGACAAATGATATGGGATAGGTACACCACTGGGACTAATAAAGATTGAATCTTTGTCTATAATTTTTTACTTTTTGATTGAATCACAAAGATTCCTCAATGACATAAAAAGGAATTTCTCCAGCTAATTTTGCTCTTGGGGAATTATGTAAGTGGCTGTTCATTGCATCCAGGCTGTAGGGAAAACCAGGAGTTAACTCTAGTCAATCTCTGCCTATAGTTACTGTGCCCTCTTCTTGCCTTCTGCAAAATTCTCAGGTGACTTAGGACACAGGGCAGTGTTCTGAGTGTGTGCTCCTAAACAAGTCACACAATGTAAGGAGAAAATTTTTAGTCAAAATAAGCCATTAGAAAAAAAATAAGCCATTAGAACAAAAGTCAACAACTCATTTTTGTTAAGAATTGAGGGAATTGTTCAGAGTCAAAATGCATGAGTTTGAGTCCTTGTACTGCATGCCCAAATCACTTTCCCCAACACCATAGGGTAAATCCTCAGTGACTCTGAGGAACACTGACCTCATGGGAGTGGTCTCCAGGCACTAGGGCATACTTAACACATGAGACAAGTTTGAATATCGATACAAATATGAGTAATGGATAAATTGACTTGAATTAGAATAAAAACATGGATTTGGGTACTTTGGGAACATATGAAAAAACACAAGTAATTATGTTTCTTAACCTTCCTCTATTTATTGGATGTTTTCTTGAGAAATAGAAGTGCTTATTTGGGGCTAGCGCGATAGCACAGCGGTATGGCGTTTGCCATGTACGCTGCTGCTCAGGACCAGACTGGGTTCAATCCCGAGTCCCATTTTGTCGTTAAAGCCTGGAGTGATTTCTGAGCACATAGCCAGGAGTAAACCCTGAGTGTCACCGGGTGTGACCCCCCCCAATAAGAAGCGCTTATTTGTAGCTTTTTAAAGTTCTCTTTTGCCATGATTTCAAATAAATTTATTCTTTTTTGCTTTATTTCATTACTTACTAGGAATTATAGTTTTTATCATTTTTATTAATAATTTTTATTTAGACCAAAGTGGATTACAAATCTTTCACAGTAGTATTTTAGGCACATAGTGACATTGAATCAGGGGCATTCCCACCACCAATGTTGTCCTCTCTCCACCCCTGTTTCCAGCATGCATCCTATATCTTCCCTCCTTTGCCCCCGGGTCTGCTAGTATAAGTAGAAATAAAAAATTATCAGACTTATACACCAAATCCAAAGCCAACTACAATAGAATCAATACCCAATCAACAACAAGCTAGACACAGAAGGGACCACTTATATTAGGAATTATAATTTAAAAAATTGCCCTAAATAAATTTCAGCCTTGCCAAGTCTTTTCTTTTCAGATTTTTATTTACTTGATCTGTAAAGGTACTTTTGCCAGGGCAGGAGAGATAGCATGGAGGTAAGGCGTTTGTCTTTCATGCAGGAGGTCATCGGTTCGAATCCCGGTGTCCCATATGGTCCCCCGTGCCTGCCAGGAGCAATTTCTGAGCCTGGAGCCAGGAATAACCCCTGAGCACTGCCGGGTGTGACCCAAAAACCACACACACACACAAAAGATGCTTTTGCTCCTCAATTGTTTTCATAACCAGTAACCTCTTCTCTTCACCTCAGCATATCACCTCATCATTTTGTTCTTGAGTCTTGTAAAAATTACTTCATACCGAGTTTTATATTGTTCTTTTATAGATGTATTTCCTTTCTCTTTTGTGTTCTAGAAGGCCTGCATAGTTGAAATACCATTTTCATTCTCTTCTCCCACCACTTTTCTCTTTTTAGCACGAAGGGCTGTTCTTGGATCTTCTCTTGACTCTGAACTGAAGATGGAGAAGACATGAGCATTATGTTTTGCTTTTGAACAGGTGATCATTTTTTTTTATATAATTTTTATTTTGATCATAGTGTCTTACATATTGTTGACAATAACATTTTAGGTACATATTTACATAACATCAGGGGGGATTCCCATCCCCAAATTGTCCTCCCTACCCCTCCGTTGTTGTCTTACCTCCCATTTCCTCTTCCCTCACCCCCAGGGCGGCTAGAATATGTGGTCCCCTCTGTATCCAACCCACTACTTAGTAGTCTTGCACCTGTTTGGTCTTGATGCCTCCCTTATCTCCCCCTCTAACTGTAGGCAGGACTAGCTAGTTCAAGTTGCGTGATTTTGCCTGAGAAGGAGAAGATAAATAAACTGGGGTAAGAGTCTAATACTCCCAAAATGGGTGGAATCCTTCTAGAGGCTCTCATCATCGATTTGGGAGATGAAGGAGAGAAAGAAGGTGAAACACTCCACCAGTACCAAAAAAAGTGTCAATTATCCAGTGAGGACTCCAGCTATATCGATAAGCACCACAAAAAAACAGCCGAAAAACAAAGCAAAACAGACAGACAAACAAACAAACAAAAAACAGAACAAAAACAAACAAACCAAAAACACGCCATGGTCTTGAAATAAGAAACATGGCATAGCACATAACGAGGGAAAAGAAAAGAATAGAAAAAAATAAGTATAATTGGGGACGACGATTTCAATAATCACACCCAAACAGAGAAATCGACCAAAATAGATAGGTAAATAAAAATAATAATAACAATAATAAATGAAGGTAAAAGATATATATGTATATATATATATACACATATATATATACATATATATAAAATACTAAGTTTTTGTGCTTTTTGTATTTTTGTTTTTTCCCCTCCTGCCCTGGCACAGTAAATATTGGGGTCATTCGAAAAGGAATTCACATGGCCTAAGAAATATGGGGTTTCTCCGTCCTTGGAGTATACTGTCATGGGATCAGCTCCAGACTTTGCTCAGGATCATTTATTCTCCTGGTGGTGTTTTTTGGCGTGTGGAAGACTTCTGTTCTGTCCAGGGTGATACACTCAGAGCTCAAACAGGTGATCATTTTAACAGAGCTGATAAGGTTGGATATTTGTTTTAACAGCTTCTGGACTCTGAGAATTCAGGGTGTTGGGTAAATGAGAACTTTTGTTGCCAGAGTTCTAGTTGTAATTTGATACCATCTAAGAAAATTTTAGATTTTCTTGTAAGATTCTACAAAAAATTCTGCTTCAGGTCCCAGCACTAGTCACCTAGATGTACCTCTGAGTCATACAACTATCTTGACAGGAAGTGATAGCAAAGGATCTTTCTTCTAAGAAGTTCTCTGTGTCTCCCAGTATTCTATTTATATGGCAAGTGGCATAACACTTCAACAAAATTATTTATCACATTGTAATAATCAAAGTTGTCTGGAGTATTCCATCTCATTTACTCAGAGTCCTTAGTTTTCCTAGGCCCACAGCCTTTCTCTAGTGTCACTCTCAGCTTACTTGACTACCACCAGATTGAATTCTTTGGTGAGCCTCAAATGTTCCAGACCCTTATCTTCCTCAGTATTTTCCCAATGGATATTCCTTTGCCTGTAATACTTTATAAATAAAATAAAATAAAAATAAACAAAATAAAAATAAAATTGAAATAAATATAAAAATAAATAAATAAATAAATAAATAAAATACCACAATACATATACATATAAAATAAAAATAAATATAATATAAATAATATCAAATAAAAATTAAAAAACCTATTTTTAGTAGGAAAAATTGTGGGGCTAGGAATGTATGTTTGTACTAGCATCACTTTGGACCTGACCCTTACTCAACATTCTGCCTAAATTGGGGTGAATTATTCAGCTCTCCAGAAGTGATAACGTCAAACGCTACCACTCCAACACCCATACTTTTTCTTGTCTTGTTTTGATTTGTTAGCTTTTGACTTTATTTTCCTTCTCTTTTTTCTTCCACTTTTCTCTTTCTTTTTCACTCTTGTGGTTATTATTTAGATATCTATTTGTATTTTTATTTGCCGGGTCCATTTTTCTTTTTTCTTCCATTTTTCTTTTCTTTTTTTTTTTTTATCTCTTTCTTCTTTCTTTTTTTGGTAGTTGTCACCAATTTTTTTTCTCCCTTTTTTTTATCCTTTTTATCTCCAATGATGATGGAATGGATGCTCAACATTTTCACTAGTGTCCCCAGTTACCCCCGTCCAGTCTACCTCCTTGACTGGGCCACTTTTATGTTTGATTGTTGCTGTTATATTTCATGGTTTTGTTGTGTTGGTTCTGTTATCCATATTTATAGCTACACGACTACACCTCTATACCTAAGTTTGTCCAGGGCCTCTCACCCAGTTACCTTCCTCCTGCCTCTTATTGTTTCCTGCATGGTTGTTCTCCTTCCCTATTGTTCTTTTATCAATCTAGGGATCAAGGTAATCTAGGTATACTCCCTTTAGTACCTTGAAATACTTTGCCTTGTTATTTGATATAAAATAATATATAATAAATAGAATAAAATAGAACACAATACAATACAATATAATATAATGTAATGCTCATTCTGAAGATGAATAAACCTTAAGCATGAGTTGTTTTTAAAATTGTAGTTATTTATTTACTATTTTCTTGAGCTTGAGATTCAGTCATTAGGTTCAGAAGGAATAGGAGATAACAGGACAAGGTGCTGAAGGAGTAAAAAATAATGGGGTGACTAAAATTTTAAGTGAAGGTATGGTAATCTTTGTTCTGTGACTCAACTATGCTGTCTTGTGGTCAAGTGAGAAAAACAGAGTTCTAGAATTGTCTGTGAAAATGGTTCTTTGCATCCTCTCCTTGACCACTCTGTTTCTGGAATAACCTGAAGAACTTGAGTGGTTGAGTGAAAACTAAGTTTCAGTTTGAAAGATTCTATGAAGCAGGTTTGTAAATTAAAAAAATATTAAAGCAATGATTTGCTAAGTAACTTTTCTATGAAACTATGGATTGAGAGAGAGAGAGAGAGAGAGAGAGAGAGAGAGAGAGAGAGAGAGAGAGAGAAGTGGTAAACACAAACTTTAGATTTTCTTTTTGACTATTTGGAACAAAAGCTCATTGGAAATGATAGATGTCAGCATAAACTTTCCACTGAGATCCAGTTACAAATATCAGCAGGGTGATGGTTCCTAAAGCTGGTTCTTGTTAAATGACAGAATCAATAAAGATTCACAATAATTTGGAAAAATAGGTCTGGATGGAGGATAGCCTGCCTTAATTTGGCATACTCTTCTTTTCCTTCAAGGTAAAAATTCTCAAAAAAGTTCAGTTTCTCTAGGAACAGTTCTGTGTCACCCTGACTTTGACATAGGAACTGTACAAAAACCAGGATCTCTAACTACAGAGACCTGACCACAACAACCATGATTATGAAGAGGTGGTCCACAGAGAAAGACTTTGGGGTTAGACAACTCAGTATGACCGGAGCCTGTAGTTGGCCTTATTCCGGGATGTTTCGTGGATAATGTAAAGTTTTTCCTTTTTATTTTCCCCATATTTTGCTGTGCCTATGCAACCCCCCAATATCAAAAATCAAAACACCACCTGAAACAAACAACAATAAAACCCTGCCACATATTTTTTCTTATTTATTGTATTTTTTTAAAATCTCTTCTCTTTTAAATTGGGGCTCCTGCCTTTTTCATAGAACCTTGGGACATAGATTACTTTATTTTACCACACATTCATGCATTCATTTATATAAAACTAAGAAGAAAGGAATAAAGAAAGGCTGGAGGCCAAATGGTCTCGGATGCATTGGTGGAGAAATAAATAAGGGCAGACTAAATATCCAATCCTAAATCAATGATCATACAGTCAAGGGACCTAAATTTTAACAGTCTAAACTCAAAGAGGCCTGTTATACTGGTGTACCAGGGAGCAAAGGGTGGTGGAGGGCTTTTACTCTGGGTCCATTGGTGGAGAGAGGTTGACACTGGTGGTGGGAAGGACCCTGATTCATTGTATATCTGAAACTCAACTATGAAGGATTTTGTAGTGTAAATAATGTTTCAATAAAATAAATTAAAAACGTGTTCAGTTTCTTTGTTTTTACCTATCCATTGTATGTAGACTTAATCCAAGAAACAATAATTCCTTCCCCTTTGGTCTCTTTTTTTTTCTGTTTCTTCAGCCACACCCGGTGACGCTCACGGGTTACTCCTGGCTATGCGCTCAGAAATTGCTCCTGGCTTGGGGGATCATATGGGACACAGGGGGATCGAACCATGGTCAGTCCTAGGCTAGTGCATGCAAGGTAGACACCTTATGGCCTGCGCCACCGCTCCAGTCCCTTTCTTTTGTCTCTTAAGCAGTATTGATGTTTTTGTTCTTAAGCTCCCTTCACTTTCATTTGCCCAGACTCAAACAGGTTCTGTGAAGAAGGACAATTTTTGGATAAAATTAGAGAGTTACTTCAGTAACGTGAAAACAAATGATCCTGTCAATTCTCAGGTGATAGCTAAAGAGTCCTCAAGGAATGGATAGGTTCTGAAAGAGTTGTGATTGTTCCCATTTGGCATTATTACTGAATATCAGAAATGGAAATGATAATAATAATAATAATAATAATAATATTGGAAGTTCCAGAAATATTCTACAAAAATTTGCATAATTAGAACTAGTATATATTTATGACTTTTAGGAGAATACTATGATTGATAGAAACAATTGACATGGATTCAGGATAGCCCCCCAAAAAAACCCTCATATATGTATGTAGATTGGGAAAAATTTCAGCCTACTAAGATTATACAAAACTTTATTAACACCTAAACATGAAGTAATAAATTGTATCTTGTTATAAAAATTGACCTATATCTTATAGATTTTAGTAACTTATTAATTCATTTTCATTATCTAGGAATATTTTATTTCTTCCTTTATTTTCTCTTTGATCCAACTGTTATTTAGCAGCTTGTTCAGTCTTCAGGTCTTAGAGTTTCTCCTCTTCTTTTTATGTTTAATTTCTATCTGCATGCCATTGTATTTGATAAGTTGCTTGGCATTCTTATTTGTCTAAGTTAGACTTATGTCCTAAAATTATGATCTATATGGGGCATGATCTGTGTGCCCTAGAGAAGAATGTGTATTCAGCTTTTGGAGCATGAATGGAAGGTCCTGTACAAATCCATTAGTCTCAGATCTTGTATTTATTCATTTAGGGTTCTTGTTTCTTTACTGATTTTCTGTCTTGTTGATCTATCCAGTGTGGTGAGAATGATGTGTGGAAGTCTCCTACAACTTATGCTTAGAACTATGTGCTTCTTTTGATTTCTGAGAAAAAGCTTTGCAAACTTTGCTGACCCTACAACTGGTACATAGATGTTGATTAGTTAGTACTTCTTGGTCTATTGTTCCTTTGATCAATAAGTAGCTTCCATCTTCATCTCTAATTACTTTCTTAGGATGAATGCAATTTGGTTCAATCAAAGTATGACCTTCCCAGTATGTTTGTTTTCCATTGGTTTGACTGATATAAAAGACATGACCCAGGAATGATACAAATATATTCTGATGGGCATCCACTGATACAGGAAACAAAATGGCATCCCTGTATGTACAACAGGACATACAACACCTATAAATATTTCTTGAAAAACTTCTGTAAACTGAGCAATAATTCATCATCCAGACATATTTTTATTTGTTTTTGGAAATTTATATTTTTATTATTTTAATAGTATCTTTATCAAAGCACCTTGATTACAGACATGATTGTAGTTGGGTTTCAGTCATATAAGAACACCCCCCTTCACCAGTGAAACATTCCCATCACCAATGCCTCCGTATCCCTCACCTTCCAGGGAAAGAAGCACTTACTTCTCTGACTCATTGACGTTGTTATGATAGTTGGCAGAGTAGTTATTTCTCTAATTGCACTCTCCACTCGTTGTGATGAGCTTCATATCATGAGCTGATCCTTCCAGTCCTCATCTCTATTGTCTCTGGGCATTATTACAAAAACCGACTTCTCATATGGTCCCCCAAGCCAGAAGCGACTTCCGAGAGCATAGCCAGGAATAAACCCTGAGCATCACTGGGTATGGCCCAAAAAGCAAAAACAAAAGCTAACAATAGGGCCGGGCGGTGGCGCTAGAGGTAAGGTGCCTGCCTTGCCTGCGCTAGCCTCGGACGGACCACGGTTCGATCCCCCAGCATCCCATATGGTCCCCCAAGCCAGGAGCGACTTCTGAGCGCATAGCCAGGAGTAACCCTTGAGCATCACCGGGTGTGGCCCAAAAACCAAAAAAAAAAAAAAAAGCTAACAATAATCAGACATATTTTTAAACTGAGTAAAAAGATAAAATGTAGAGCCCAGAACTATATGTTCACCAGCAGTTTGTTGAAATTAAAAAAAAAATAAGTATACATATAACCATTCTGGTTCTACATCTGAATATGATTCAGGAATCAGTGGTTTGTCATATATAAAACAAAAGTGTCATATTTAGGTAAAAACATTTCAAAGAATTTATTAATAAAGACATGGAAATCCATATAATGGAAATGAAAAAGCAGCAGCAGTTGAATTTATTATAATACAGAAGTTTCTTTTTAAATTTGTTTTGTTTTGGGGGCTACACCCAGTGTTGCTCAGGCATCACTCCTGGCTCTGAGATCCTGCATTACTCTTGGCAGTGCTCATATGTAGTTTTGGAGATTAAACTAGATTTGAGATACATGCAAGACAAATACCTTAATATCGATGCTATCTCTCTGGACCCATACAAAGGACTTATTTTTATTATGTTTTAGTATATGTGTTGCCAAAGTGAGCACAGGTC